>NC_141539.1:13010000-13130000 GCF_021556685.1 Rattus norvegicus | reverse complement strand
AAAGCACACTGCAAGACCTTAACAGACTTCTCCCGCCTTAGAGATGCTCGGCTGAGGGAGCCGGTTGTTAAGGAAGAGTCTGGGCAGTGGCTCTAAGACCCAAAAAAGGATTGGACAGATGGTTCAGTGGTTAGGAGCATTGACTGCTCTTCTAGAAGTCCTGAGTTCAAATCCCAGCAACTACATTGTGGCTCATAACCATCTGTAATGAGATCTGATGCCCTCTTCTGGTGTGTCTGAAGACAGTGACAGTGTACTTATATATAATGAATAAATAAACTTTAAAAAAAAAGACCCTGGGGGGCTGGAGAGATGGCTCAGTGGTTAAGAGCACTGGCTGCTCTTCCAGAGGTCCTGAGTTCAATTCTCAGCAACCACATGGTGGCTCACAACCATCTGTGATGAGATCTGATGCCCTCTTCTGGTGTGTCTGAAGACAGCGACAGTGTACTTATATAGAATAAATAAATCTTTTTGAAAGTAAAAAAAAAAAAAAAAAAAAAAGACCCTGGGGAAAAAAATCCAGGGTCAGAGGATTTTTAAAAAGGTTTATTTTTATTTTTAATTATGTGTATGTGTGTGTGTGTGTCTGTGTGTGGGTGTATGCCCTGGAGTGCAGGTGTCCATGGAAACCAGAGGTATCGGGTCCCCTGGAACTGAATTACAGGCGGTTGTGGGGTGCTGCTCAACATGGGTGGTCAGTATGGGTCACGGCTCCTAAGGAAGAAAAGAACATGGTCTTAAGCGCTGAATCATCTCTCCAGATCTAGGAATCTTGTTGTCTTTTAATTAATTTTTAACACATCTGTTTGTGTGTTGTGTGTTGTTGCTGTTGTTGTAGGCTTGCCGCTGTGTATGCACATGGAGGTCAGAGGACACCTTTGACAGTCAGTTCTCTCTCTCTGCCCTAAGGGTCTCGGGAATTGAACTTAGGTTTCAACCTTGGTGCCTTTTCGTGCTGAGCCACCTCGCTGCTCCCAAGCACAGGAGAATCGTTGAGTAAATCTGTTAGAAAGGAGAGGAGCGTGTCTCATTAGGAAAATTATAATTAGCTTGGGACTGGAGAGATGGCTCAGCAGTTAAGAGCATTGGATGCTCTTCCAAAGAACCTGGGTTCAAGTCCCAGCACCCACATGGCACCTACCAACCGTGTATAATTCCGGTTTTAGGGGATCCTATGGTCTCTTCTGCATACACATGGTACACAGACTTACATATAACCAAAACACCTACGCACATGAAATAAAAATAAATGAATCTTGAAAGCCGTATAATGATCCAGAGCTGAGTACTGGCCTGACTGACACCAACTCTGTTTTATGCAGCTCGGGATATCAATCTGGTTACTATAGCAACAGACTCCTCGAGAAAATAAAGACAAGACCGACTCGGTGAATCCCGGTCTTCCCAGAGAAAATACATAAAGACAAGACCGACTCGACTCGGTGAGGCCTGGTCTTCCCAGAATTGTTTAATTGCTCATTAAAATGGAGGCATTTCAAAGAGAGGTACAGAGCTATAACTCAGAACTCTGGCAGCTGAGGCAGGAGGATGAAGGATGAAGAGATCAGTCTTGCCAAGGAAAAAAAGCATTTTGGGCTGAGTGCGGTGGTACATGCCTGCGGTGACAGTAGGGTAGGGGCAGGGGTGCAGAACCTGGCAAGGGTGAGAGGGGCCTGGCCCACATAGCTTGTTCCTGGCCACCTTGAACTACAGGATAAGACCCTGTCTCAGAAACCCACAGAACAAAACAAGACTTCTCTCCAGACTCCCGGAAGTTCCCTTTCTTTTCACAAACGGAACCAACAAAGGCAGGGTACCTCCACCCTGTACTTGACTTCCTTCTTTCTGTCTGTCTCTAATTCTCTATACTCTCAGTCCTGATGACGGCCAATGAGTGCTACAGGGTGGGGTCGGGCAGCCTCCCAGGGGCTCTGTGGAGCCCGCCCGTTCGGAGTCTGTGATGATGTCTGTGTGGCTCATCTGATCTATGACGTATATAGTTCAGCCTCCCGAGGACCACTGCAAACGCAGGCTTGTGGTGTTTGTTCTTTCCAAACACGTTGGTTTACAGGGATGCTCGAGAGAAGGGACGTCATCCCAGGAAGGGCGGCCATGAGCATGAGCTTTATTTTTCTTGTCTCATCATCATGGACTGCAAACAACAAGTGTGCATCTCTAGACAGGCTTCATGAGAAATCATAGCAGGGGATTTAGCTCAGTGGTAGAGCGCTTACCTAGGAAGCGCAAGGCCCTGGGTTCGGTCCCCAGCTCCGAAAAAAAAAAAACCCCCCCCCCCCAAAAAAAAAGAGAGAGAGAGAGAGAGAGAAATCATAGCAATACAGTTGTTTGCTGCTGCATGGCGACCAAGAGAGGCAACTTCCTGGTAGTTACCCACATATGCACCGTAGTGAGGCCATTAACCGTGAAAGCTGTCGTGTCTGAGGCGCGTCAGGTCTCTTCGTGGTACACACTGTTAATGAGCCTCATAAAGCCCCACCCTCTCTGATCCTGATAAGACAAGGGCGAAGGTCCAATTCCTTCTGCCAATTCTTATTTCCTCTAAGTTAGAACAGTACCTGGAACCGACTGCTTCAGCTGGCTCAAAGGACCGAATCTTTTGTTCTTAAGATGTATTTATTTACTTCTTGTGTATGAGTGCTTTGCCTGCATCCATGTTTGTGCCCCATGTGAGTTCCTGGTGCCCACAGAGGTCAGAGATGATTCTCATTTCCCCTAGAACCAGAATTATAGATGGTCATGACCCACCAGGCAGACCTTAGAAACCTGGATCCTCTGGAAGAACAAGTTCTCTTCAAGGTTGTTCCAGCCTCTCCCTTTCTTTTCTCAGACCCCTTATTGAAGAGTTACATTATACAAGGATATGCTCAATAAATAATTCTTTGTTTTGTTATTTTGAGACAGGATCTTACTGTGTACCCCTGGCTGGTCTGAAACTCAGAGATCCAGCTGTTTCTGCCCCCTAAGTGCAGAGAGCTTAAAGGCTTGCTCTGCCACATCTGGCTTCAATAAATCATTCTTTTTGAATTTCCTTGAAGCCTTTGGTAACTCCAGGTCCTTCACTGCCATGCTTACCTAACCCAAGATAGGAAAGGTGCTTTGAAGCTATTTCTACTTTCTTCTGACAGCACAGGCACTATAAGACAGAGGCTCTCCTTTTCCTCCTTCTCCTCCTCCTCCTCTTCCCCCTCCACCTCCCCCCTCCTTCACCCCTTTTGTCTCCTCTTCTTTTTGAAATATGGTCTTGCCATGTATCCCAAGCTGGCCTCGAACTCAAGGCAATCCTCCTGCCTCAGCCTCCTAAATGTTGGGATTATAGTTGTGTCACTTGCTCCCAGCTGTGGAAAACTTTCTGCTTACTATTTCCAAAATATGTCTTTACTTTCCCCGTCAAATATAAATGCAAAGCTCCTGTGGCCCCGTGAGATCACTTCTCCAAAGAACCCACTGAGCAGGGGATGGGGGCCCAGGCCTGCGATCCCAGCCCTAGGAGGCACAGGCAGGTGGATTGATTCAAAGTCCATCTGGGGCCCTAGTGAGTTCCTGGTCAACCTCTGCTACAGAGCGAGAACTTAACTCATAAAACAAAAGGGATCAGGAAGTTATGCCATCGCCCTTCAGATTTTTCTTACAACTGATCTGACTTTTCTTACTACTGACTCTGGTATCTTCATGTACGAACCTGCCTAAATTCTAAGGCCCAGAATTCCACCTTGCTTTTCCAAATCCTCCCTCAACTACCTTTTCCCTTTCCTTTTCTGTTCTATTGATCATCTGATAAGTCGGATGTCCTGCTAAACTTGAATCCAAGTTCATGCCGGGACACAGGCTCACCAAAGCAACTGTTAGTGCCACCCACACATGTGAATGACAGATTTTCCTTGAGGTGGGAACACTGCAGCAACTGGCTCTGCCGCCATATTTCTTCTGCTTACCTCCCAGTCTGAAGTGAATGCTGTACACACACACACACACACACACACACACACACACACACCTCTGCCCCTCCCATACTACAAATCTTCAAGGAATAACGGGGTATCCATTAGCCTCAAAAATCTTCCACCAGTGGGGACTGGTGACAGAGCTCAGTGACTCCGAGCAGGGGCTGATCTTGCTGACAGCCGGGTTTGATTCCAGTCCAGGGACCCCAATGCTTGTTCTGGCCTCGGGGGACACTATATTCACGTGGCACATTCACATGTACGCAGGCAGAACTCATACACATGAGATAGAAATAGATCTTAAAAAGAAGGATCTGCAGGGTATTTATAACCGATGGTTTAACATATACAATTCTTTGCCCCTGCCAGAGGACAGTCTTGAGTATTTTTTTTTTCTCTTCAGGTACTGTCGTCTTGTGGTTTAAATGACTTTAATGTCCATACTACCTATCTATATTTTTTTCCGTTTGTTTTGAGATAGGGTCTCGCTGTGTAGCCCAGCATGGCCTGGAACTCGATCTGCAGACCAGACTGGCCTCAAATTCATAGATCCTTCTACCTCTACCTCCCAAGAGTTGGGATTGAAGGATTAATGTGCCACTACTGCCACAGCCCACTTACTTATTTTTTCTGTCTATGAATGTGTGTCTAAATGAGTTTATGAGTGAAATGTGCACGTGGGTGTCCCTGGCAGCTCTAAGAGGTTTAATTTCCTGGATCTATAGACAGCTTTCAGCCCCAGTGTGGGTAATGTAACCAACTCAGGGTCATTGAAAGCACTCTTAACTGTTCTGGGTTCTGCCTTGCTTTTAAAAGACAGGGCGTCTTGCCTGATAGGCCAGGCTGGCTGGCCACAGAGCAGGGTCTTCCTGTTCTTCTTGCTGTTCAGAGCTGGGGTTCCAGCACCTGCGTCCACACCTGGCTTCTCATGGAGGCTGAGGAGGGAACTGAAGCCCCCACGCATGGCCGGCTCTTTACCAGCTCAGCTACCTGTCCAGCCTCCCTCACAGAACTTTCAATGCCGCTTCCTTCAACTGTTGTTTAATTTCCCTCCCCTCAGGTTACACTTTGTGACTCATTTCTTTGTGTGTGGAGTGTGTATGTGCTTCTGGGGGGGGGGGGGGAACAACAAAAAACAAAACACAAAACAAAAACCCAGGCCTTGCACATGCATTAGAGCAGTGGGCTATACTCCAGTCCCTGATCATTTCCTCCCTCCTCCTCCTGCTCCTTTTTCTTTTCCTTCCTTTCTATTTTGAAGTCTCAAAACATTGGTTCAGAGTGGATGCTTTCCATGGAAATCTTTAGTAAAAGATGAAAAATTTACACAAACTGAAGAGGAACCAGAGTACATGAGCCATGCACTTCTACTGAATAGTGTATGGGGGGAAAAAGTTTGTTTTTTTTTTTTTTTTGGTTCTTTTTTTCGGAGCTGGGGACCGAACCCAGGGCCTTGCGCTTCCTAGGCAAGTGCTCTACCACTGAGCTAAATCCCCAACCCCGGAAAAAGTTTTTTTAAAAAAAATTTATTTATTCTTTTGTTATGAGTACACTGTAGCTGTCTTCAGACACGTCCAAAGAGGGCATCAGATCCCATTACAGATGGTTGTAAGCCACCATGTTGTTGCTGGGAATTGAACTCAGGACCTCTGGAAGAGCAGTCAGTGCTCTTAACCACTGAGCCATCTCTCCAGCCCAGTTTTTTCTTTTCTTTTTTTTTTTCTTTCTTTCTGTTGTTGTTGTTTTTTTTTTTTTTTTTTTTTTTTTTCCGGAGCTGGGGACCGAACCCAGGGCCTCGCGCTTCCTAGGTGAGCGCTCTACCACTGAGCTAAATCCCCAGCCCCGTTTTTTTTTTTTTTTTTTAAAGAAAAAACACAGTCATCACCAAAGCATCCTGGGAGACCCCACTTTATCCAAGTGTCCAGGGTGAGCATCACCAGTAATAAACTGTCAGTGAGATCACAGACCTGCTGATATGGGTGTAGTGCCTCGGTGGCCTCTCCCACACCTCATCCCATCAATCAATCCACTGCTGAGGAACAGTGTCTGAAACACCTGACCAGCACTGTTCAAAGAGAAGAGAGAGAGAAAGAGAGAGAGAGAGAGAGAGAGAGAGAGAGAGAGAGCGAGCTAGAGAGGATCAGGAGAGGACAGAGAAAGACAGAGCACATTCCCACGGACTGGGGATGGTGGCGACCTCATAACCATACAACATAGGTAGAGAGCCTTCCTAGCATGTACAGGACCATGAGTTCACTCTCAGCATCCTCCAGCCACGGGTGTGGGGTGTGGTGGTTCCTGCTACTTTTCTTTGTTTTCTTGTTTTGAGACAGGGTTTCTTTGTTTAGCCCTGGCTGCCCTGGAATTCACTTTGTAGACCAGGCTGGCCTTGAACTCACAGAGATCCGCCTCCCTCTATGTCTGCTTCCCAAGTACTGTGGTTAAAGGCGTGCGATACTACAGCCCAGTTGTGGCTCATGCTTTTAATGACAACAGTTAGGAGGCTGAGGCAGGAAGATTGCCAGCAGTTGAGTCCAATCTGGTACAGCGAGACCCCTCCTCAAAACAACAACAACGACAACAACAAACAAACAAAAACCTAGGTCAGGTGTGGTGTCCTATGCCTGCAGCCTCAGCACTTGTCGGCCAGAGGCTAGAGAATCAAGAGTTCAAGGTTATGCTTAGCTCCATAGTGAGTTTATGGTCAGTGAGTGCTTCTGAGACTTGTCTCAAAAAGCAAGGCAATATGGGATTCCGGATTGGTCTTGGTGACACAAGAAACTGGGGTCCCCTCAATCAGAAGCTCAAGGACACCTTTATTCGAGGTTAAAAGAAAACACCCAGGGCAGGTACACCTTAGATCCCAGCAGCTTTGCAGAGGAGACAGGAGAAGTGGGAAAAGCTGTGCCTTCCAATCAAGCCAGTGGAAAAGTCAGCTACAGGGCAGCAGGCAGCCACAAGTGGAAAGGGGGCCTCAGAAGAAAGAACGAGGAAGTCCCCAGAATCATAAAAGCGGAGTTAGGTTCTGGCCAGCACCAGAAAGAAAGACAGAAAGAAGAAAAAGGAAAAACTGCACTTTGACCAGGCAGAATCTCGTGGCTGCTTGGCTAGTAAGGACGGCACTAGGAAGAGGGGATTGTGGGAAGGAAAAGTACAGTATTTCATCAGAGGACTAATTATTCCACCTCTTAAGCTTTTCAAGGTTTAAGGTGAACCCACCTTCCTAAGGGTCAGGCGATTGACCCAGCCTCAGGCTCCTGACTCTCTTGACCAGAAGTTTCCTCTAAAAAGGCCTTTGTTTCTACTGTAACACAGGAATCAGGGAACAATAGTTTAAAAGGAAAAAGAAGCTGGGGGACTCTAAGATCTGTAGTTTAGTGAATAATATTGAACCAGTGTTAATGTATCAACGATGGAAACAACTCCATAAACACATAGGGGAACTTTCATTTCTATACTTTGTATCTCTGCTGGGTTCATAAGCAACTGCCTTCCTCCTCATGCTGGTGCCGTCCTCTCAGCCGTGAATACTTTAATATAGAGGGCATGAAGGCATTGGGCGCATACACCAGTAACCCAAAACCTGGGAGGAAGAGGGGAGGCTACACTGTGAGTTTGAGTCCCATATGGGCTACATAAGACACTGCCTTGGGGCTGGAAAGGTAGCTCATGACTAAGAGCCTTGGCTGCTCTTAGAAGACCAGGGTTCAGTTTCTGACACCCACATGGCGGTTTATAACTGTGACTCCCATTTCATAGGATCAGTGCTGTCTTTGGCCTGTGTGGGTGCTGCATACATGTCACGCACAGTCATACACTCAGGCAAAACACCCATACACATACAATAAAAATAAGTATTTTTTAAGATGATACTGTCTTTTAAAAAAAAGTATCCTTTCTGTTGCATCAGTGATGAAACAGCAGTGAACACAAAATTCATCAAGGAAGGAGCAGCCTCGGTGGCCATTGGTGGAGTCAGGGTCCCCAGATAGCCCAGGCTGGACTCCGACCGCAGAACTAGCTGAGGGTGACCTTCAGTTTCTGATTTTCTGCTTTCACCTCCCCAGTGCGATATTACAAGCCTATGCCACCAAGCCCAGTTTAGGAAATGCTGGGGGCCAAACCCAGGTTCTCAAGGACACTCGGCAAACACCCTTCTAGTTGATCTATATCCCCAGAGGGCTGTTTCTCAGTGGTGAGATTGGAGCAGGAGGGGAGTTGGAGGCTACTCTCTTGAAATGCTATGAAGAATCATGTATCCAAAATTCTATCTGTGCTGTATGCAGCGATATCTAGTCTAATGCTTTCTGTAAACCCCCACCCCCATTTTAGTGGGGAGCATCAAGCTATTTCATGAGGATGGAGGTCAGAGGATTAACTAGTGGGGTTTGGCTCTCTCCTTCCACTCTGTGGGTCCCAGGGACTGAATTTAAGTCATCAGGTTCTCAGTGAGGAGCTAGGGGTTAGAAGATCCCTAACAGGCAGACATTTAGGGAGAGGGCCACAAAAATAGCTGATGAAAACGGCAAACTTCCAGCTTCTCTCTCACCCTCCTGACCAGAGAGAGACAAAAGCCTAGCGGCTTAAAGAGAAGGCCTGGCTGGCTTCTTCTCCCGCCAGGGCCCAGCTGCTGGAGGACCGGTCTGACAAGTTCAAGACTGGATCAGGACTGTTTACCTCAACCGTACGGCCTATCGGCGGCGCCGTCTTTGTTTAAACTGACCAACCCAAACTGGGGGCTGAACAGTTTGTCCGCCTCGCACCCCCGCCCCTCCAAAGACCCATAAACCCCACCCTACCCACCCCACCCCACCCCCACTCTGGAAGGAAAGCAGCATTTTCCCCCTCTGCTGTCAGTGCTGTCAGAGACATTCCGCTGTTTCGTGTTTTACTTGGGGTCTTTCCTGGCTTTTTTTGTTTGTTTTTCGATGCAGGGGTTCTCTTGTGTTGGCCTGGCTGTACTCGAACTCACCGAGATCCTCCTGCCTCTGCTTCCGTAGTGCTAGGATTAAACGTGTGTGCCCCAACGCCCGGCTTTTTCCTGCCTTAAATCTTTGTTTCTAAGACTTCCCTAAATTTTCGAAGAAATTGGTTTTATCAACACTATTCTTTTTTTTTTTTTTTTTTTTTGGTTCTTTTTTTTTCGGAGCTGGGGACCGAACCCAGGGCCTTGCGCTTCCTAGGCAAGCGCTCTACCACTGAGCTAAATCCCCAACCCCAACACTATTCTTTAATAGAATTAACATTTTATGAATCTGAAAGGGAGCAGGTAGAGTTTGAGGGAAGAAAGTGGGGAATTGGTGTAATTCTATATAATCTCAAAAAATAAAATAATTAAAATATATAATAATCAAAACAAGCACTTTAATTAAAAAAAAAAAAAAGTAGTATTCCGGGCTGGAGATGGCTCAGCGGTTAAGAGAATTTGGGGGCTGGGGATTTAGCTCAGTGGTAGAGCGCTTACCTAGGAAGCGCAAGGCCCTGGGTTCGGTCCCCAGCTCCGAAAAAAAGAACAAAAAAAAAAAAAAAAAAAAAAAAAAGAGAATTTGGTCCTCTGGTCGTGTTTCTGAACCTGTGTTAATCACCTATGAACATCGGGAAACAGGCGTTTACATTATGATTCATAACAAAAGCAAACTACAGTTATGAAGTAGCAACGAAAATAATTGTATGGTGTGTGTGTCACCACAAGGGTCGCAGCACAAGGAAGGTTGAGAATCACTGTTCTAGTAGATGACCAGGGTTCCATTCCGAGCACTCACATGGTGGCTCTTAGCCATCCATAACTCCTGCTCCTCTGGATCCGAAGCCCTCTTCTGACTAATGCGGGGACCGGGCATGCACGTGGTGCACATTCAGGCAGGCAAAAGCTCGTACACATAAATAATCATTTTAAAAGCTTGAAAAGGTGTTGCAAAGTAAACTGCCAGACGCTGCGCTAAGACAAGTATTCCCTATTGTCTTCCCTCCAGGAAGTTCTCGGTTTGCCTTGGAATCCCTTTCGGCTTTCACGTCCAGTCTCGTCCCGCTGTCGGCCACAGCTGGTCCTTCCAGGGTACTGGAGTCTCTGCCTTAGCCCGGGCGGCGCGCACCTGGAGAGGGGGTGGGGCGGATGACTCACCGGGGGCGAGCGGGCGAGCGGGCGGGCCGAGGTGAGGGCGGGGAGGGCCGAGGGGCGTGGCCGCAGGTCGGCAGGTCCGCAGGTCGGGTCCCGCCTCGCCGCGCGCAGAGCGCTCAGTCGGTCGGCCGCCGTGCAGCGCGACTGTCCCTGGAGCCGTCCCGCGCCTCAGACCCGCGAGTCCCCGCCGCTCCGCGCGCAGTATGGCGCCCCCCAAGGCCCTCGCGTTCGGGCTCCTGCTCGCGGTGGTCACGGCGACGCTGGCCGCAGCTCAGAAAGGTGAGGCGTGGACCTGGGGCGGAGGTGTGGGGTCGTGTCGGGCTGGTGATGGGGATCGGACGGCCGGGCTGTGCTCTCTGGCCCCGAGACCCGACGGTGTGGGTGGGACGCGCGCTGGGATGAGGCGGCGGTGTGCTGTGCCAGGTGGGAGCGTGGGACCGGGGTGGCTGAGCGGCCACCGCCCGGGGTTGGGCGGCTCCGACTTGGCGTTCCAAGTCCCAAAGCTTGGGCCTTGGTCGCTGCGACTTGTCGGTCAGTCCCCCCTCCCTCCGTACCTGCCCTGGTCCCCGGATGTGGGCCCCGGGAGGGGACAGGTAGCTCCCGGGAGGCCGCTATGCACCTGCGCGACGGAGGCGGGCCTCCTGGGGCTTACGGGCCGGAGGTGTGTTTTCCCTTTCCTGAGAATCATGACTAATGCAGTGTTTATTGTAGGGAGGACAGATTCAAAGATAAACTGTAAGGGCCTTTCTAAAAATCGCATAATCTTACCACTCTTAAGAATTCCCTGATTAAAAAAGTGTGCATATTTGTGTTTTGGAATACAGGTAGATTTATATAGCCATTTTTCCATTTCACAAGGGAAGTTTTCTACTTCCTCTAGACTTTTATTTTTAAAACTGTTTGCACGGAGTCGGACAACTTGTGGGAGTCAGTTCTGGGGATTAAACTCGTGGGCCTTTATCCCTAGAGTCACCGGGTTGTCCTCGGTTCCTATAGTCTTTAAGAACGAGTCTTAAACAGTGATTGGACGCTCTGTAGAGAGTACGTGGAGTTCGGTCTTAGTTGTTCTTACTGTAGAGTTTGCTCCGGCTTTTGATTTATTTCTAAGATGGTGTCTGGAAGTGGAGAGTTGAACAAAGCAGCCTGGAGAGAATTTCTTTTCCTTTTGTTTCTTCCATAATTTTTAAGTTAAATGTAATTTAGTTTTGTTTTCTGGGGAGGATTTTATTGTCTACTAGGAGACATGGCCCATATTCATTAATTAGACTTTCAGTAATACAGTTTAATCAAGTTATATATTTCTGATTTCTTGGGCTAAATTGAGGGCTGGGATGTAGAGTGCTTGCTTAGCAACCCTGGGTGTGGTCCCCTAGTGCCTGATAAACAAGGTACCTATAACCCCAGACCTTGGGAAGTGGAACTGGAGGATTAGCAACTCAAGGTCATCGTGATTTGGTGTGGCAATTGAGGCCAGCCTGGGCTAAAGGAGCCCTGTTTAATGAGGAAAAGCTCTAGTAGATGCCTACCGGGCCCCAGTCGGGCACTCCTTACGAAAGCTGGGTGAGGAAGGGATCCGAGGGGAAGGACCCCTTGCAGAATTGGAGTTGTTGACTTTTTTTGGGGGGTGGGGAGATAAAATTACTTGTAGACAAGTGTGTAATTGTAGATAAAGAGGGAGACCTTGGGAAGTGAGGGGAGCAGGGAGGTGTGAGCTTCAGTCTGTAAACCCAGCACCAGCACTTGGGAAGCCGAGGCAGTGAGCCTGGGCTTTAAAATCCAGAAAGGGAAGGAAGGAAGAACGGACAGAGGGAAGGAAGGGACTCAGAAGAAAGAAAGGGAAAAGCTTTTCTTCACCTTTTTTTTTTGTTTTTTAAAAAACAAACAAACAAACAAAAACAAACAAACAAACAAAAAAAAACCCGACAGGGCCATTGCTGGCTCCTTGGCTAAAGTTACCCCTGAGTTAAATTCCCAAGGCCCAGAGGCAGAAGGGGAGAACGCACTCTCAAGTTGGCCTCTGACTGACATTTGAACTGTGTGTATGTGCATACACAAAATGTATAGATAAATAAGTGCACAGCGTCAATGGATAAACGTTAGCTTTAAAAGGAAAGGCCAGCGGTTCAGCAGCAAGGCTGAGAAGATCTTTAGAGGGCTGGCTTTAAAGCTTTGTTTCTGGCTGGGCTGGTGGTGCACTCTGTCTGAAGATCTGGCAGGTAGATCTCTGGTTGAAGGAGGCTTGGTCTACAGAGGTCCAGGCCAGCCAGGGATAGTTATGTACATAGCTGCATGTCTGTGATTCTAGCCCTTAGGATTGTGAGCGTGAGGTTAACCTGGATTACATAGCAAGGCCCTGCTTTAAAAAATAATTAAAAATTAAAAACAAAGCCAGCAACAACAGCAAAATTGTCTGTGAGTAGTGATCACCACCTCTAAGCCAGCACCGAGGAGACCAAGGATGAAGAATCCCTAGTTTGGGGCCAGAGAAATGGTTCAGTGACTGAAGGTACTTGTGGATCACGAGGCTTGGTGACCAGAGTTTAATCCCAGGACCCAAGTAATGGGAAGAAAGAAGGAGCTGTACGAGTTTGTCCTCTGACCTCGTACTTCTACCTCAGAGTGCCCTGCTCCAATTAGTAGACAAATGTGATACATTTAAAAGAAAGAGCTTGCCCATAGGAAGAAATACCAAGGGTGTGCTAACCTGTCACCAGCACAGTCCAAGTCTCTGTCCTTGGCACTGCCAAGAAAAACCCCAAAGTCGTCTTCCCGTGGGGCTGCTCCTACCCTGCAGAGTTCTTAGCCACATCTCCTTAGTAAACTTTGATTCGCTCTGCTTAGAACAAAGTTCTCCCTTGAAAAATTAACAGCATACCGGAAATTGGAAGTGGGAACTCACAAAGATTAGACTGTATGATGTCACAAAATGACCAGTGTGAGATGACTCACACTTAAATTATAGGTGGAAAATATTTAGGGTTACTTTTTTTGTCTTAATTTTTAGATTATCTATTTTGATTTTTTTTTTTTTTTTAAGAGACAAGGGTCTATCTACATAGTCTTGGCTCTCCTGGAACTTACTGTGTAGACAAGGCTGGTTTTGAACTCACAGAGATCCACCAGCCTCCACCTCTGTAGTGCTGGGATTAAAGACGTGTACTATTATACCCCAGTATATTTATTTATTGAGAGATAGCATTTGTATGACAAGACTCTTGGGTGGAGGATAACCTTTTTGTTGTTGTTTTTGTTTTTCAAGACAGGGATCTCTGTGCCCTGGCTGTCCTAGAACTCACTTTGTAGAACAGACTGGCCTCCAACTCAGAGATCAGCCTACCACTGCCTCCCGAGTGCTAGGACTAAAGGCATACGCCAGCATGGTCTGGCCAGGACCACTGCTCAAAGGCCTGGTTGATAGAATGAGTTTTGAACTAATTTTTTTTTTCTTTTTTCTTTTTTTCGGAGCTGGGGACCGAACCCAGGGCCTTGCGCTTTCTAGGCAAGCGCTCTACCACTGAGCTAAATCCCCAACCCCTCCTTGAACTAATTTTTACAATTTTTTTCAGACTGTGTCTGTAACAACTACAAGCTGACGTCACGGTGCTATGAGAATGAGAATGGTGAATGCCAGTGTACTTCCTATGGGACACAAAATACTGTCATTTGCTCCAAACGTGAGTAAAAGGCTCTTATTGCCTGGAAGAGTAATCATGATAATATTTTTCAAATCAAGGCTCCTTGAGCTGAGTTTAATTGGCTCGGACCTGGGTTACTCTGTGGAGATTATCTTCAGCAAGTGATTAAGTGTGGGGAGGTGGAAGGAGCGTGGATAACCTTTGGCCTGGGACGACAGCAGAGTGAAAGTCTGCCGAGGCCCGTGAGGCTGTGGCTCTGTGTCATTTGGCGGTGCCTGTCTTCCAGTGGCATCCAAGTGCTTGGTGATGAAGGCGGAGATGACTCACAGCAAGTCTGGGAGGAGGATGAAACCCGAGGGGGCGATCCAGAACAACGACGGTCTGTATGATCCCGAGTGTGACGAGCAAGGGCTCTTCAAAGCCAAGCAGTGCAACGGCACCGCCACGTGCTGGTGCGTGAACACCGCGGGTGTCCGGAGAACCGACAAGGACACGGAGATCACGTGCTCCGAGAGAGTGAGGACCTAGTGAGTGAGCTTTCTTGTGTGTTTGCTTAAGTTTAGCTTTGAATACCAAATGAGATTTTTGTGCTTTGGAATTCGAAAGCCAGGAAAAGCTGGGTGTGTGGGAGTTCAGGGCCCTCCTCGCCTGCCTACTCAGGGAGTTTGAGACCAGCCTGGGCTACTTGAGATCTTTTGGAGTGACAGGTGTCCTTCCTATCTCTGTGCCTCATAAGACGGCTGTCACTGGACTGGAGTTGGAGTTTATTGGCTCTAATTCAATTGAAATTGACTCCTGAAGCTTTCTGTCTTTGGCAAGTACTTAAGTGTGGGGAATAGGAGGAGGCCTGGGATGATCTTTGGTCCAGGGTTGTGACATTTCCAGAGCTGGCTTATGAATTTCCTGTGTAGATAGGCTGGGTCTTAGGTTTTACACAAACAGTAGCAGACCAGACATTGTTCCCTTTATTTTCACTGAACCTCTGGTCCCCATTTGGAAGTTGGAGTTAGTGTAAAGTGAGTATGAATGACTTGAACTGTCTGTGCTCATTTATGGTGTTTTAAGCTGAGCTATTTATGCTGGAGACAACGGTGGGGAAGCTGGGGCTCTCTACAGCACAGAGGGTGTGTGTACAGCACAGAGGGTGGGAGACGGATGAAAACAGACACAAATCCTGTCAGCAAAAGCGAATGTTGGAAAGGAAGAAACTGGGAAGGAGGCAGGCCCAAGACTTAGAAATACTGTCTCTGAGTTTTGGTTAATTGTTGCTCTCTGCTTGTGGGGGGAACCAGGTCAGATCTCTTTCTGACATGGTTTTGAGCTAGAACACCGGCCTGCCTTCTCCTGCCTCTGCCTCGGCAGTGTGCATTTGCAACACCATGTCCTCTGGAACAGGGCACAGCCAACCTGGCCTCATGTCTGTAGCTGTCAGCAGCAGTCAGTGTCAAAAAGGGCCTTACGTCTGGGCGTGTTCTCTGTGTGTACAGGGTATGTGAGGCATGTTTAGCACAACACGTATAGCTTCTGTTAGTTCTAATCCCTCCCAGTTCCGAATTTAAATATTTATTTGCCTCTTTGGAAAACAGCATGAAAGAGTTACACACAGTTGACACTGTCTTGTCTTACAGCTGGATCATCATTGAGCTCAAACACAAAGAAAGAGCACAGCCTTATAACTTCGAGAGTTTGCATACGTAAGTGTGGTTGCACATATACTTTATTTGTGGGCTGACAGGGGACTACACAAGTGATTGTGTGTCTCCCAAGTCTGGTCACATCGTGATGGGCTTCGTCCCTTTACAAGCTGGGCCTGCCAGGGTTCTCTACCGGGAATAATCCATTGACAGATACATGGGTACTGTGTAAATGTTCTGCTTCTAATCAGACTGACGGACGCTCTAGGATCAATGGCTGATGCTGGCTTGAACCACTCACTGTGATTTTAAATTACATTAATTAAATATGTGTGTACACACACACCATACAGATACACACACACACACACATACACACACACACACATATATATATATATATATATATATATATATATATATATATATTCATATTCCCAAGTCAGCTAGGGCCAGCTACATAGTGAGCCCCTTTCTTTTTATTTTTTTTCTTTTTATTTTTTTTCGGAGCTGGGGACCGAACACAGGACCTTGCATTTGCTAGGCAAGCGCTCTACCACTGAGCTAAATCCCCAACCTCCCCTTTCTTTTTAAATTAAAAAAATTATATATATACATAGACACACACACACATAGTATATATAGTATATGTAGTATCTGTAAATATATATTTATTTTTATATATACATATAAAATATAACTAAGCCCTTGAGCTATCTGCTTAGAAAAGTAGAGATTCTATTATGGTACAATTTAAAAAACAAAACTTGTAAATTATTTGCAGTGCACTTCAGGACACATTTGCATCTCGATACATGCTGAATCCGAAATTTATCAAAAGTATTATGGTAAGGGTTTTTGTTTTTGTTTCTTCCTTCTTCTCTTTCTTTCTTCCTTTCTTTCTTTCTGAAGATGTGTGTCAGTTTCAGCAGCAAGTTGGAGCAGCATGGTTTGAGTGTAAACGACATCCACTGTTGATCTCTCCCCCTCCCAGATAGGGTTTCCCTGTGTAGCCCTGGCTGTCCTGGAACTCATTCTGTAGACCAGGCTGGCCTGGAATTCAGAGATCCTCCTGCTTTGACTCAAGTGCTAGGCTTAAAGGCGTGAGCCACCACTGCCCAGGCAGATAAATGAATTTTAGTAAGAATGTAAGTCCTGGGCACTTAAGTCCAAGTAGTTTTCCTTCCATCGACCTCACAAGCTTGTGTGCCTTTGAGCTCACAAAAAGCCGTGTAGTGTCTCTTAGACTGAAGCACACTGCCCTTACCTTGTAGGGCTCTCTGTGATTGCCGTCTGCACGTCCTGACACAGGCTGTGTCTTGGTTTCCTTTCCCATTACTGTGATAAGCAAGTTATGGGAGAGAGGGCTTACTGATTCACTTTTAGCTTTATTTACTTGTATGCGTGTTTTGCCTGCGTGTATATATGTGCACCATGTTTTTACCTGGTGCTCCAGTTCAGAAAAGGGCATTGGACCCCTAGTGTTGGTATTACAGACGGTTAGCAGCTAGGGATGGAACCCCTGTCCTCCTCAAGAGGAACAAGTGCTGTAAACTGCCGAGCCATGTCTTATGGTTCCAGATTAGAGCCTCCTTGTGGGGAAGTCACTGCAGCAGGAACCTACTGTGTGTGTGGTGGCCATTAAGCAGATAGCTCCATCCCCAGTCAAGAGCAGAGAGAATGAATACACGTACGCCTCGTCCAGCTGTCTGTCTTTTTAGTCCAGGCCTAGGAAGTGATGAAGGCTATAACCCTTGTGGGTCTTCCCACCTTAATTAACATAACAGATAATCCTCACAGACTGGCTCAACCCGGTATAGACAGTCCCTCATCGAGGCTCCAATGATTCCAGATTGTAGTTGACAGTTAAAACTGACCACCATACCTAGCTAGCCCTTGCCTTACCTCTTTTTTTTTTTTTTAAAGATTTATTTATTTATTATATATAAGTACACTGTAGCTGTCTTCAGACACACCAGAAGAGGGCATCGGATCTCATTACAGATGGTTGTGAGCCACCATGTGGTTGCTGGGATTTGAACTCAGGACCTCTGGAAGAGCAGTCAGTGCTCTTAACCGCTGAGCCATCGCTCCAGCCCAGCCTTACCTCTTTTTAAACTAACTGTTTGCATTGCTGTTTTACTCCCTTAGATAAAGTCCTCTCAAAGATTTTTCAGTTATTAGTGATAAAGTATTATTTACATCCTGGTGGGTGTAAATTACAGAAAATAAAATTCTATGTATTCTGACTGTTGAACAAACTTTTCATGTATTCTAACCACATTAATTTGTATTTTCACTTTTCCCGCCCAGTATGAGAATAATGTTATCACTATTGATTTGATGCAAAACTCTTCTCAGAAGACTCAAGATGATGTGGACATAGCTGATGTGGCTTACTATTTTGAGAAAGATGTAAGTGTAAAGGGTGTAATTTTTTTTTAAAGTATTTATTTATTGTATGTATGTGGGTACACAGTCGTTGTCTTCAGACACACCAGAAGAGGGTATCAGATCCCATTACAGATGGTTGTGAGCCACCGTGTGGTTGCTGGGATTTGAACTCAGGACCTCTGGAAGAGCAGTCAGTGCTCTTAACCTCGAGCCATCTCTCCAGCCCCCAAGCGTGTAATTTTTAAAGCTTAATACTTCTTTATTGTCTGTTTTTTAAGACAGGCTCTCAATATATATATTCCTGGCTGTCCCTGCAGTCACACAGCTCTGCCTGCCTCTGCCTTGCGAGTGCTGGGATCAAAGCCCAGGGCTTGCTCCTTTTGAGATAGGTTCTTGTAGACTGGCCCTGGACTCCTGATTCCCTCGCCTCCATCTCCCATGTGCTGCTGGGTTCTATCCGAAAATAGAGTAGCAGTTTGGGACAGGAGATGTAGGAAGTTACCTCCCAAAGATGAGCTTTGCAGGAGAGGGCCATGCAGTCGTGGGGGCTGTGGTTGGGCCATGAGGTAGGAGAGCTTTTGCATCATTCCAGAGGCCATGGGGTTTGAGGGGAGAACATTTTATATATACACTTTGTAGAGACAATGCAAAGTGGGGATGGAGAGGTGGCTTAGTCCTGTTCTTTCAGAGGGCCCGTGTTTGGTCCCCAGCAAGTTTACCAGGCAGCTGTCTACTGAAATTAAGAACAGTAGCTGAGCGGTGGGTGGCACTGCCACTCGGGAGGCACAGGCAGGCAGATCTGAGTTCGAGGCCAGCCTGGTCTATAGAGAGTTCTAGGACAGCCAGAGCCATACAGATAAACCGTGTCTTGAAAAACAAAAAACAGACAACAATTAAGGACAGTAAAAATAAATCTAAAGCAAAGAACCATGTAAAATGCAAGAATAGAAGATACCTGCCATGGCAGGGAACGGAGCAGGCTGGCGAGACCCAGAGAGAGCCCTTTCTCAGAGGCTGGGGAGCCTGGCCGTAGTCCGAGCATGTTCGGGAGGGTGGCCAGTCTAAGAGCAGAGAGATGAGGAAGATGTTAGCAGGCAACACAGAAACCAAAGCTGGTATGAATTGCATGGCCTGCTGTCTTAGGGGGAGGAGGGTCAGCTAGGGGTCTGTGATGTAATAGTCTCAGGTGATAGACTGTGAGTGCATGTCACTGTGACTGGTGTCTGTCACACTGAGGACTGCACCCTAGACATGCTAGGAAAGCATTCTGCCAGTCTCTAGGCCTCTGGCTCCTGTTTTAATCTTTGCTGTGTTAGGAATTGGGCCCAGTATGTATTCCAGTGTGCTGGGGACAGTCTACTACTGAACTGTGTACACCTAGCTTTCTTTTTTCTTATAATTCTTATTTTCTTGATGGATATATATATCTCCATCCTCCATCCAGTACTGTGAATAGGAGACAGTCTCCATTTTAAAGACTAATTTTTATTCTGTGTGCGTGTGTGTGTGTGTGTGTGTGTGTGTGTGTGTGTGTGTGTGCATGTTAGTGCAGTGCTGTCAGAGAGCAGAGGCTGAGTGATCCGCAGGACCTGGGTTACAGTTTGTTGTCATCTTCCCGATTTCCTGATGCGGGTTCTGGAAACCAAACTCCAGTCCCCAAGCGCTGGGATGTCAAGTCAGTCTGCCTTTGTCTTTCTTATTCCTGAGACAGACTTCCTCTGTGTAGCTCTGGCTGTCCTAGAACTCACGCTGTAGGTTGGCCTAGAATTTATAGAGATTCACCTGCCTCTGCCTCCTGAGTGCCCCACCACTGCCCAGCCTCCATTTTGAAAGCATTTATGTGAGCACCAGAAGTGGTAGACTACACTATAATTCTGACACTCTGAAGGCTGAGGCAGGAGGACTGAGTTCAGAGACAACAAGTATATGTTTGTTGTTTGTTCTTTATTATTCCTGTTTGTTTGGACAGTCTGAATTAGTCTAGGCTGACCTAGGATGTGTGGTAGAGGGTAGGTTTCAGCCTTCTCAGATGGGAGGGTATAGATGGGAGATAATCACACTGGCCACACTCGTGTCTCTGATGGTGAGATGTTTCCTCTGAGATTTACTTCTGAGTACTTTGGGCCTGGGAGGTGAAGGGAGCGAAGGAAGAATGAGACTGAATTGGCCGTGTGTTGTTATCTTCGAGTGTAGAGGCTAGGTCCGCGGACTTCATTTCTCCTGTGGATGGCGTTTCCCTGTAGTAAATCGCGCCTTAAAGTTTCCCTGGATCAGATTGTTACGGAAACTGAAGGTTCTTGGCAGTTGGTGTGCAGGTCTTCTGGCGTACGGTTGGTGTGCAGATCCTCCTGGTGCCGGTGCTGGTGGCTCTGAACAGTTTTTCTGTCCTTCTCCTCCATAGGTAAAGGGGGAGTCCTTGTTCCATTCATCTAAGAGCATGGACCTGAGGGTGAACGGGGAGCTCCTCGATCTGGACCCCGGGCAGACTCTGATTTACTACGTCGATGAAAAGGCCCCGGAGTTTTCCATGCAGGGCCTCACGGCTGGGATCATCGCCGTCATTGTCGTGGTGGTGTTAGCAGTCATTGCGGGGATTGTTGTCCTGGTGAGTTCTTAGATTCTCCTTAAAAGTAATCCAGGTTTGAAAACCTTTGTGAAGGACTGTATTGTACTTGTGGTTCCTCTGTACAAAACAGTCACTTCCTAAAGCTGCAAAGGATTGACTACTGATGAGAAAACACACTTGGTACCCATCCCATAAAAGCAAGTATTGAGTTCCTATTTTACACTGGCAGGGGTGCCCATGTTACCAGTGCTTGGGACAGGCACGTCAGGGCATGGGGATGTAAGAGTTGGGCAGCTCACTTGTGTTCTAACAACACCTGTGGATGAGTAACTGCACAGAATGCAAGAAGGTGACCTCAGGAGAAGTTAGCGTGTGGAGTGCTGATACTCTGCAGTAAAAGAAGCCACATGCAAGAAACTTAGAATCTATAAAGGGATATATTAATACACATGTATTAATACATATGTAAAAATACAAATGTAGCTTTGTTTTTGCGGCACTAGGGATTAGATATTAGGGACTAACATACTAGGCAAGTGCTTTCCCACTGAGCTATCCAGGTATCCCCAACTGCCTTACTTACTTTCCCATTGGTGTGACAAAACACTGACATAGTTAACTTTAGAAAGCAAGAGTTTATTGGGAGCGCTTGCTTATAGTTCTGGACAGTTAAAGTCAATGACCACCATGGAGGGGAGAATGGGAATGGAGTGAGGGGAGGGCGGGTGGGGAGATAGGCAGGAACGGTAGCTGAGAGCTTACATCTGATCCATAAGCACCAGGCAGAGAGAACTGGGAATGACAGGGACTTCTTGAAATCCCAAGCCTAGGAACACACTCCCTCCAGCAAGGCCACGTCTCCTAATCCACCAACTCCCAACCAGGACCAGGCATTCAAACGTTTGCGCCTGTGAGAGAGCCATTCTCATTGAACCATCATGCCACCCTTTCTTGAATTAAGTAGTCCAATGATTAGCTTCAAATGCTACTCTTAAAACTCAACCTCCTAAGAATTGGAGTTACAGATGTAAGCCATAACACCTGACCTTTTCTTTGTGTCATTCATTCATTCATTTATTATTTATTTATTTCATGTATAATTACACTGTCACTGTTTTCAGACACATCAGAAGAGGGCATCAGATCCCATTACAGATGGTTGTGAGCCACCATGTGGTTGCTGGGATTTGAACTCAGGACCTCTGGAAGAGCAGTCAGTGCTCTTAACCACTGAGCCATCTCTCCAGCCCTACTTCCTTGTTTTATTTATTTTCTCACATGTATGTGTGTGGTTCACTTCAGTACATGTGTTCGGGATACATTTGTTTGCCAGTGCCTGTGCATGTGTATGCCAGTGCACATGGAGGACCAAGGGTAATGTTGGGAATCTTGCTCTGTAGCTTTCTACTTTACTCTTTAAGATAGGCTCTCTCAATCAATCCCAGAGCAGACTGATAGGGTGAGGCTGGCTAGCCTGCTTGCTTTCAGGCTGGGATCTCATCTCTGCCTTCTAAAGATGGAATTTCAGGTCTGTTTTCAACTTAATCATCCAGTATTTTTGTGGTTTCTGGGAATCCAGACTCCAGGCCTATTGCTTGTGCTGGCCCAGCCCCAGACTAGTTTTTGGTTTGTGCATGGTGTGTACGTGTGTAGAAGGGTTTTGTGTGTGTTGTTGTCTTGGATGAGGTCAGGGGTCAACGTTGTGAGTCTTCTCTGTGCCTCCCCATCTTTTTAGTTTGTTTATTTGAGTTTGTTGAGACAGAGTCACCCTACAAAGCCCTGGCTGTCCTGAAACTCACCTTGTAGAGCAGCCTGGCCTTGAGCTACCTTTTTATTTGTGAGATAAGATTTCTCACTGAACTTGGAGCTTATAATTTCTTCAGTCAGGCTGGCTGACCAGCCATTGAGCTTTGGGGCATCTGTCAAGTCTACTTCCCAGCACCAGGCTTGCAGACACACGTGGCTATGGGTAGCCACCCATAGTGTTTTTACAGGGACACCGGGATGGAACTCAGGTCCCCGTTTTTGTGCGGCTGGTACTCTACCCACTAAGCCATCTCCAACCTTGAGTGAGTGAGTGCGTGTGTGATGCACTCCTGTGTGTCTTCCCCTGCTTGTGGAGTCTACCCAGGCTGGTGTTGATTCCTGGGTTCAACTGATCACCTCACTCTGCAGGGACACCCGGCACGTGACATATGCCCAACTCAAATTCCGCATTTTAACATTGGGTGCTGGGCTTAGTGGCGCACACCTGCAGTGCTAACCCTCAGGCTGAGCTCAGCGAGGGGACTGAGAGTTTCAAGTTGCCTTGGGCTCCTAGCAGAAGAAAAAATGTATCTTCATGGCAAATTTAATGTAAAGCAAAACATAGAATTAAAATAGTTATGATGTAAAATAAAGACGGATGCTCTACATAACATCGAACAAATTCTTCCAAGTTGATGAGGAAACCCACAGGAAGAGTGACAGTGGCTGTCAGGCCGAGGCCTTGTGCTCAGGCCTGGCTGAGGGACCCTGGCCAGCTAATCGGGTCGCTCAGTATGCCAGGTGAGCATGACAAGCCCGCAGGCCTTCCCTTCTCATTTCCCCCCTGGCTCGTTTACAAACTTAGTTCACACTCCTGCAGCCAGCCCCCAGGGCCTATCCCCTTTGGCCACTTCCTCCTGTGGCTGACTAGGTACAGCTATCAAAGTATTGAAGTCTAGTGATCAAAATCCTCTTTAGCTCATTTAATTAACATGTCCAATTGAAATTAAGCACCTCATCCTAACTCAGGGTTTCCCCCATACCTTTATAAACCGCCATTTGCCAGAGGCAGTCCTTTGTCCCTCTGGGCCAAATACCCCATCTCCTCTCCCTTCCCCGTCCTCTATCTCCTGTCTTTGTCTTGTACCCCTGCCCTCTGTTCCCCTTCGTCCTGAGAACTTCGTCTTGAGGGTCTTGAGCTGACACCTTTCCCTACACCGGTGACAGTTACATCCTGATTGCATACGGTGGCCTGTGAGAACTCGTTCCTGAGAGTTGTTCTGCCTCCAGACACGAGGGCATGAGCACACCGCTCACACACAGCTCACACACAAAATGGAAATAGATGCAGCAAAGCTAGACACAGTGGCATATATCAAAGGTGGCTGAGGCAGGAGGATTGTGACACCAAGGTTGAAGGCTGGCCTAAGCTGTATATATAGGCAGAGTCCTGTCTTAAAACAGCAACACACCCTTCCCTCAGTAAAAGCTTGGTAGTAAGTTGGGAAAGATGGCTTATAGAGGAACTTCAGCTGGCAAATAAACACACAGAACTGAGAGAAGTCTAATTGTCACATAGAAACCCAGGAAGATGCTCAGGGAAGAAGCTCGACTGAGTGTGAACACGCTCAACTCCCATGCTCAAGGAAGCAGAGGAGAGCTCGGGACCAGCCTGGTCTCCATAGTGAGTCCCGGGCCAGCTAGGGCTACATACACAATGAGACCCAATCAACCAACCCCAAATCAAGCACAGTCAGGGTCGTATGTTGACCTTACCTGTGAGGGTAACCTAGAGATCAGTCTGAGAGTTCATTATCTGGGAGTGGGCGGTAAGTGAATGAATGTGTGCGGTGTTTGGTCTACATTCAGTTAACCAGGCACCTCTGGTATTGATGGTATTGATGTAGCTGTTCAGAGAATTGGTACTATGTGACCTGTTTTTAGACGCTCCCCCCCTCCCCAAACTTGTACACACATGCTTATGTGTGTTCAAGGCACATATGTTAATTTTGTCACTTTGGTTTGAGTAGTAACATCATGATTTTTCTTTCAGGTTATATCTACAAGGAAGAGATCAGCAAAATATGAGAAGGCTGAGGTAAGCGGAGACAGGGAATGTTGAGTTTCTTCTTCTGAGGAATCTGTGACCCTTTCAAGGCACTAAAGTCCTTCACACTGTAGACACCACAGTCCTGTCTTAGGATGAGCTCTTACCTAACAGGTTCTGTGACAGGCCGCTTCATACTGCTGTCTGCCCCCTTGACAAGGGGTACAGGAGCCTCTGGCTTTAGCTTTTGGAGTCTTGTGGAAGCGCACTCCAGTGGGGCCGCATTAGAGAGACCCAGTGCCCCTGCTGACCTGGTTTCCTGTGGCTCTACGAGTTTATAAGAACCGTTTGAGTTGGGCATAGGATGCACACACACCTTTAACCGCGGTACTAGCGAGGCAAAGGCTGGCCAGGGCTACATAGAGAAATGAGAAAGCCTATTTTGAAAAACTTTTTTTTTTTAAATTGTTTTTTCTTTTTAGAACCAGGGTCCCTTTACATAGCCCTGCCTGCCCTGGAACTCACTCTGTAGACCAGGCTGGCCTCGAACTTAGAGACCCACCTTGCCTCTGCCCCCTCAGGGCTGAGATTTCAGGTGTTAGTCACCACATCCAGCTGAAAAAGCAACTTGAAGACCTTAAAAACATCGGGTGCCCACCTTTAATCCCAGCACTCACTCAGGCAGAGATAGGGTCTCAGTGAGTTCAAGGCCAGCCTGACTTGAACAGAACAAGTTCCAGGACTGCCAGGACAATACAAGAAAGAAACTGTTTCAAAGAAGAGAAGAGAAAAGAAAAGAAAAGAAAAGAAAAGAAAAGAAAAGAAAAAGGAAAGGAAAGGAAAGGAAAGGAAAGGAAAGGAAAGGAAAGGAAAGGAAAGAAAAAGGATTTGGAGAGATAGCTCAGAGGTTAAAGAGCACTGACTGCTCTTCCAGGAATCCTGAGTTTAATTCCCAGCAATCACATGGTGACTCACAACCATCTGTGATGGGATCCGGTGCCCTCTTCTGGTGTGTCTGAAGAGAGTGACAGTATATTGACATATATAAAATAAATAAGTAAATAAGTCTTAAGAAACCTTTAAAGAATCTGGGGCCTTCTTGTTTCAAATACAAACTGGACCCTAAAATCAATATAGTTTCCTTATAATACAGCATTTTAAGAATAACATTTTATTTCCTTTCATTTTATATGTATGGGTGTTTTGCCTGTATCTATGTCTGTCAGATATGTGTGCCTGGTGCCTGTAGAAGACCTGAAGAAGCACCAGACCCTCCTGAACAGGTCATAGAAAGTTGTGAGGCTGCCACGTGGGTGCTTGGAGTCGAACTCAGGACCACTGAGCCATCTCTCCAGCCCCACTTTTCTTTTTTTCATTAAATAAGTATAAATGTGAAGGAAGGTCATCTCTCTGTCCCCTGTAATAACTCTTAAGAAAACTTTCCGATGGCAGGAGAGTTCAAGGCCAGCCTGGTCTACTGAGTGAGTTCCAGGACAGCCAGGGCTACACAGAGAAGTCCTGTCCTAACAATCCTGAAGGGACTGAGTGTCACTTGAGTTGCCTTGCATGCCCCTCCTCTGTTGCAGATAAAGGAGATGGGTGAGATACACAGAGAGCTCAATGCCTAACCAACCATGCCGTGTGCTGCACTGAGGAGGGAGCCACCGGACGGAAATGGCGAAGAACTCAGGTTGCAAACGGATAGACCTGGGGAGGATGGAGACCTTTCGAGGGTCACTGCTTTGTTAGCTAAGCTCACACATTTGTAACAGTGAAATTTGTACTCATAAATACAAGCAGCTTGACATTGGCATTAACAATCTTAAAATTAGACGAGTGTCTTACACATGCAGGTCTGGCGTGGAACTCAGAACTTAGCCTGCCAAGATAGGAGAGCTTATGCTTATTGTTGAAGTGTGTGTGTGTGTGTGTGTGTGTGTGTGTGTGTGTCATAAACAGCCCACAGTAGAATACGATGACTACTCTCATTTTTGTGATTAAAGCTGCCCTTCTACACACTGAGTCTTGTACATAATAAACGTTTTTTAATGAAATAAAACATTTTTAAACTGAGTTTCTAAGTTTGTTTGAATCATAGTTCCTAGCATATGCACATGTAAGATAGTAGATCTTTAAATGCTCTGGCAGTGCTAAGTGGGGCAAGCCTGTAGTTCTTGTACTTGGGAGGTAGATGTAGGAGGATTAGGGTTTGCCAGGGTACTGCTATGTATGTAGTTAGTCACTGACTGGCCTTGGCTATCTAACAGCCTATCTGAAAGAAATAAAAAGCAAACTTAAACTTGGATAAGTCTTACACTATGGCTCTTGCCTAAGACTTCGACATTTGGGAGGTTAAGGCATGATTGTGGTTTTGAAGCCAGCCCAGGCTATGTAGACACAGAGTTCCAGGCTACCCCGTGAGACCCTGACCATCAGTAACGAATTCTGAGAGTTGGGGTAGCATGGGGTGGTTAGGGAGGGGTGTTCAGTGGTAGTAAGTGCCCTGGAATCAATTTGCACTACTGGCGAACACACTACAGCACTCTTACTACAAAAAATACTGGAGCTTTTCATGAGTACTGACCACAGGATGTGAAACAGCCCTTACTGTAGAACTTCACAGAGAACTACTGTGAATACGCACACAGAAGGCAGGCTGCCCAGCAGGAACACCACGGACTACTGATGCTTGCAATTTGAGCAGCTGCCTCCTTCCTGATGGACTTTTGACCCTTCCTTCTGTAAGTTGCTTTCCTCAGATTTCGTTGTAGCAGTGAGGAAAGTGGCTGACACGTTTATGTTTTTAAACTCTCAGGAGAATGCTACTGGGCATGTGAAAACTATGAAGTCCAGGCAGAGCTGTGGAACACAGCCTCGGTGGTTCATTTATGCTGTGTGGTACAGCTGCAGTGTAAGTGAAAGCAGGAAGTTGGCCGACTTCTGAAGTACTGGGAGAAAGCTGTTCAGAGGAAGCATCTCTGTCTTAGGGTTTCTACTGCTGTGGGGAAACCATGACCAAGGCAACTCTTACAGAGGACAACATTTAATGAGACTGACTGACAGGTTCAGAGGTTCAGGCCATTATCATCAGTGTGGGAGCATGGCAGTCATATTCAAACCACAAAGTACCAACAGCTCTTTTCAGATCAACACTTTGATCCCAGTATTTGGGAAACAGGCAGATGGATCTCAGAGTTTGAGGCCAGCCCCATCTACATACTGAGTTCTAGCCAGCCAGAGAGCTACCTTTCCCCATAGATCCTTTCAAAAAGAAAAAAGGATTCTATAAGATTGTAGATTGCAGCCGCAGGTGTGCTGGTGGCCCTAACCTGCTTCCCTGAGATGGTGCAGTAGCCTCAAGCCTTTATCAGAACTAGGGAACGACTTCCCCTTGCTGGGCCTCTCTAGTGCCCTCTACTGATACTGCTTTGTGTTTACATGCACAAACCAGGCCAAAAGGGCAGACTTGGAATTGGTACATTTAACACATTGAGTTCTACTCTGAAGCGCCCCCTGCTTAGGTGTGTGCCTCTGCATGGCCAGTATGCCCTCTCCAAAGCCTGTCATGGTGATAGTGCTTCAGCCCCACCTCGTATACTGTCTGTACGTTATCTTTGGTGTCTCCTGGTCAATTGCTACTTGTACCAATCCTAAAATGCTAGTGTTTCCAGAATTTGTTCTTTGTTTTGTTTCTCCTGCAGGAGGATTCTGTCCGTCTTGCCTTAGTTACCTGCCCATCTAACCCTAGATACCGGATGAACAATCTCCACGTCTCCTCTTCATACTGAGTTCCAAATTTTTTCACATAACTAGCCTTTAGTGATCTCATGCCTTCCTCCACAAACCCCCATCTCCTGTCTTCAGTTTGGGGATTGACTCAGGCCGTGTGTGTGTGTGTGTGTGTGTGTGTGTGTGTGTTAGATGTTCTACCACTGAGCTACAGCCATTTCACCCCAACCACGTGATGGCAAACGGGGCTTGGTGGCATTTAGGATATAGACACAAGAAGGTCCCTGTGAAGTTACAGCCCCTTTGATATATGTTGTGAGCTCCAGGGCTATCTCACCTCAAACACTAAAACCTAGCAAAACAGAATCAAAGACACATTGATAGCTTCACCAGGAATCAAGCCCCAAATACTCTACGACGAACATTATTTTCAGCCACTAGATCCAAGAATGTGTGCTCCTTTAATCTGTCTTCACCAGTGTCACTTTGCAGCCAATGGGTTATTTTCTGTCTCACCCAAATTCCACATTGACACCAAAATCATGTGCCTAAAGCTCATCAGACTGTCTGTCGGAGTGCTGGGTGTTGACACCAGAGTTTCACGGGTGCTAGGTGAATAGTCTACCATCGCATTACATCCCCACCTCTTTTTTTTTGGTTCTTTTTTTCGGAGCTGGGGACCGAACCCAGGGCCTTGCGCTTCCTAGGTAAGCGCTCTACCACTGAGCTAAATCCCCAGCCCCACATCCCCACCTCTTGTCAGTTGGTTTTTGTTTTGTTTTTGAGACAGGGTCTGACTATGTAGCCCTGGCTGGCCTAAAATCACCTCTGTGGACAAGGCTGGCCTCTGACTCAGATGTGCCTGCCTCTGCCTCCTGTTGCCAATCACCTATTTATATCTTTGGTCTTTTCCTTCTCTCTTTGAGACAGGATCTCACTAAGTTGCACAGGCTGATTGCAGTCCTCTCGCCTCGGCTCCGAGGTGTTTGCCAGCAGACCTGACTTGCTCAGGCTTCGTACTTGGCCGAGTTGAATGCCTAGTCTGTATCTCTTCTTTCTTGTTGGTTTTTTTTTTTTGAGATGCGACACAGAACGTCTGCAGGCAGGAAATGGTTGAATCTAACTAAGGTGTCTGCCCAAGTGACTGCCGCAGGCAACCTTCTATTCATTATAATCCTACCTGCATGCTAAGTGACATGTCCCCAAGTGTACCGGGACAGCTGAGGACAGCCATGGCTGGGGCCAGGAAGAACTGTGTAAAAGAGGTGGTGTTCATTTCAAGAAAATCTGTCATCCCCAGAAAATACACAAATAGTCTTACCTTCGTTAACCTATCCTTCACCCATAGTTTTATTTTGACCCCATATTTTAACTTAGTTTTAGATAAGGTTTCCCTATGTAGCTCTGCCTGGACTTGAACTTGGAATAATTCATCTGTCTTTGCAATAAGGTCATAGATGTGGGCCACTTGCTATTTGCTGGTTTTACTTTTTATTGGAGATAGGGTCTCAGGTACAGCCTAGGCTTTGCTCAGACTAACACTCCTGCCTCAGGCTTTGGAGGGCTGTATGCTCAGCTTTCTCTTATCCTGTCTGTAGCTGTCAGCCCCCAGCTGACTGACAGTCTGGTTTGAGAGGTTTTTTCCTGCTCTATTCTTGGGTTTCTGTTTGGTTTTGAGATAGGGTCTCTTGTTGATATGTGGCTGAGGTTGAACTCCTGCTCCATCTGCCCCCGCCTCCCAAATGCTGTGATTACTGCCCGTGTCACGGTGCTCGCCTGCCTGGGTGTGAATAAGCAACAGTAGGTGAGGGTAGACTGTTCGTGTTCAAACGCCACCATTGTGTTAGTGATCCACAACTCATGGGGGAAAAAGAACCCAGGCTGGAGTTAAAATTGGTAAGGACTTGTAGATGAGTATATCAGCCATCAATATATACATACTACTGACAGAGAAAAATGTTAAAACAACCTCTCAAAACAGGTTCATGGTTGCAATCCCAACACTTCAGGAAGGAGGCAACAGGGCAGGAGGTGAGGCCTGCTACATTGGAGTCTGAGGCCAGCCTGGATGCTATTCTTTAAGACTGGCCCCTCTTTACCAAGGCTGCCAGCGGCTCATCTCTTCATTTTATATCTGTCAACTTCAGAAATGGTGATAGAAAGTCCCCAAACTAGCGGTATGTGAAGTTAAAAACCTGTCAGACAGACCGGTGTTTGTTTGTCCACATTATTATGAATAAGTGCATGAGTATTCGTCCCAGTCCTTGTCGGGTGTGTGGTAAAAAAGTGCCCAGACTCCTGAAACCAGAGTTGTAAAAGTGATATGAGGCGGGACCTCAGAAGAAATGCAACCAGTTACAGCTGGGGGCACTGAGCAGGCTTCCCTGCAGAGGGATTTGGACTGAGGAGTTAAAGATGACCAGACATTTCCGACTGAGAGGTCAAGAGGGCCATTCCCGAGCAGAAGGTCAACTCTGAAGACAAACTAAGTTCATGGCCCCAGATCCGCATCAGGGAAATAGGCCGGCATGTTCAAGCTTCAGGAGATGTGGTTTAAGCTTCAGGAGATGTGGCGGGGAGGGTAGTCTGCAGTTAGATCGTCTGCAGTTCTCTTTTCCAAGTATGTAGATATTAGCCTGTGGGTTAGTGGTGTCTAAACTTGGCTGTGAGAAATACACTGGAAACTCCTTAAAAGATGCCAGGAAAGGCCAGGTATGGTGGTTCATGCCTGTAATCCCAGTATATGATCATACTCAGCTACTTACTGAATTTGAGGTCAACCTGGGCTATACCTTGTCCAAATCAAACCAAACCAACAACAGTTAAACCCCACAACCTGGGGGTTGGGGATTTAGCTCAGTGGTAGAGCGCTTGCCTAGGAAGCGCAAGGCCCTGGGTTCGGTCCCCAGCTCCGAAAAAATTAAAATATAAAAAAAAAATATGTTAAAAAAAAACAAACAAACCCACAACCTACAGAGTAATTTTCTCCAGAATGGGGTGGGGGGTGTTAAGCACAATGGACCCTGACCCCCTTCAGGTCATAATCCTATGGAATTTAAACCACATATCAATACAAAACACAGACCTCACTTCAAAGGGACTAAAAGAATTAAATATTTCAGAATCAAATATAGGCGGCCATGGCCTGGAAACACAGTTTACGTTATTCCAACATGGTGATGTTCCAATGTGATACAAGTTTTATGAAGTTGTTTTTGTTTTTTGTTTTTTTTTTTAAGATTTTATTTATTTTATATTAGTGAGTACCCTGTTACACTCTTCAGACACACCAGAAGAGGGAATCTGATTGTGTTGCAGATGGTTGTGAGCCACCACGTGGTTGCTGGGAATTGAACTCAGGACCTCTGGAAGAGAAGTCAGTGCTCTTAACTGCTGAGCCATCTCTCCAGCCCCATGAAGTTGTTTTGTTATTGATTAAATTAAATTATTGTGTTTTGTGTGTGTTTGTGCTCACATCCATAAGTACACGAGTAACCATAGCAGGGGGGTGTGGAAGTCTGAGGATGGCTTGTGGGAGTTGGTTCTCTCTATTTGTGGGTCTGTAGTAGGCCCCCAGACCTTAGCACAACTGACCCCATCATGGAAGTGTCACTCAGGGTGTAAAACTCAGCACACAGACAGCACCACCTGCCAAACAAAACAAAGACCTACTCCACCCAACTCCACAGTTCTGGGGCAGTCTCTAAATGCACTAGCCTTGCCTTTTGGCTTAGGTAGTTCCACTTCTGACTAACTGTTCTTGTTAACTAAAGTATGACAGCCCAGAACATTTCGTGTGTGTGTGTGTGTGTGTGTGTTTAAAAGCTCACCCCAAGAAAAGTTCAGTGCTACACTGGGATCCTGAACACCCAGGGTAGTTACTGGTTAACTAACAAAGTCGCCCTATTGGCTTAAACCTGTGTACAAGTTGTTTTCTCTGACCGACACTACACGATAGGTATAGGTATGGGATTCAGATTATCAGGCTTGGTACAAGTGCCTTTACCCAGAGCCATCTCAATGGCCCTCAAGAAATTTTATAGTAAAAGAACAAAGAAAGTTATAGGCAGGCAGGTTACAGCACAGGGGGGAGGGACTTTTGGAGGCCTTAGATTTTTTTTTTTTTTTAAAGATTTATTTTATTTATATGGATACACTGTAGCTGTCTTCAGACACACCAGAAGAGGGTATCAGATCTCATTACAGATGGTTGTGAGCCACCACGTGGTTGCTGGGAATTGAACTCAGAACCTCTGGAAGAGCAGGTTGGTGCTCTTAACCACTGAGCCATCTCTCCAGCCCGAGGCCTTAGATCTTATTTGATGACATTTTTAGTCTTTCTGTTTGTAGAAACTAAGGGGTCTGTACAAAGACTTTACTGGTAAACACAAGGCTGTTGAGGTCAACACAGAGGTGGGCTGTTAGCAGTTCTTTAGAGAACTAAAGTTAGCTCGAGGTAACGGCTCAGGACTTGCAATATTTGCCCTCTCCCTGATCACATCCTAAGCAGTTAATTGCCCTAAAGAATATTTATAACCCTGCAGGTTTTCCTGTCAGTTTATACCTCCACATACAACTCATGCAGCCCAAACTGGCCTCCAACTGCATAGCCAAGGATAATATTGTATTGAGTTTCCTGCCACTTGGTCCTTCTGATCCAACCTCCTGAGAGCTGGGGTTTCAAGTGTGTGCCACCACACTCGTTTACAAACTACAACTTTTTATTTAGATTAAGAAAAAAATAAACTATTGTTTATTTGTTTGCCTTCGTGAGTGCAAGTGTCTGACGCCGACCTCCTCTACCCACAAGAGAATCTGGAGTTACCAGTTATGCTGAGCTGCACCGGTGCTGGGGACTGAACTCAAGGTAGGCTAGTATGAAAACATTAGGAAGAAACTGCGCGCCAACTCTTCAGCCCCCAATGTGTCCTTTTCTGTTTATTTTTTCCAGACAGGATTTCTCTGTGTAGTCCTGACTATCCTGGAACTCGATTGGTAGACCAGGCTGGCCTCAAAGGCCTCCCAAATGCTGCGATTCAGCCACCAGACTCGGTCTGCTGGGGACCGAACCCAGGGCCTTGTGCTTCCTAGGCAAGCGCTCTACCACTGAGCTAAATCCCCAACCCCAAACCTGAAATCTTACCAGGCAGTTTGCACTACAAACGTATGTCACGCACTCAAGGCTGGGTGGAGGAAAAAGAATAGTTCTTTGTTTACAAGTTCTTTGTGATTTCACTTTTAGGTTTCGGTCAGTTGAGAAACTAATTCCTAGCTGACCCCGCCTATCCTAGCTACCCACCCACCTGACTCTCGGGAGTGCGGACCTGAAAGCGTAGCCTCTGAAGGGGTTGCGCATCTGCAGGTCAGCGTGCAAGCGTGCAGGCAAGTCAAACGCATGCGCAGTAGCTAGGGTGCTAGAGTTCGCGGGAAGCTGGGGCCTTGCTCGGTTATGATTGGCTATTGCGGTAGACTCCCACCCACCAAGGAGCAGCGCTGCATGCTGATTGGGCGAGCCCACCGAGGCCGGACGCGGTTTAGGGGCGAGGTTGGGGAGGCGGGAAACGACCCGGCGAGCGCAGGGTCCGGCTGTACTCTCTTGGGTTGTGTGGCGCGTTTCGGAAATGGCGGTGCAGCCTAAGGAGACGCTGCAGTTGGAGGGCGCGGCCGAGGTGGGCTTCGTACGCTTCTTTGAGGGCATGCCGGAGAAGCCGAGCACCACGGTGCGCCTCTTCGACCGCGGCGACTTTTACACCGCGCACGGCGAGGACGCGCTGCTGGCGGCCCGCGAGGTGTTCAAGACCCAAGGCGTGATCAAGTACATGGGGCCGGCAGGTGAGGGCAGCCGCGGGAGCGGGACCGGCTAGGGGCCCGAGCGCGGCGGGCAGCTTTGCCGCGCCGGGGCAGGAAACTTGGGCGCGTCAGCGGTGGAGCAGCGGCCCTGCTCCCCTGTGCAGGAGAGGTGCCTCCTGGGGCTATGTGTTTAGCATATTGTTTTGGTTCGCCTCCGCACAGCGGGCTATGCTTGTGTGTGCACCGTAGAGCTCTCGACAATTCGCCGCCCACTCCAGGCTGTCCTCGAACGTCTGATCCTCAAGTTTCAGCTTCTTGATAGGATTAAAGTCATTGCCACCATGCCTAGCTCCAAATCTATAACAGCCCGCAGCCTAGGAGTGAGGAGTGGAGGGTGCGTTGGGAGATTCCTTTAGGGCACCCTCATTTGCCAATATAAGGTTTGTTTTTGTTTTTACGCCGTTCCGCTTGAGAACCAGTGATGGACCATTGTGGAAGGGCAGTATCGCCAAGTGGGCAGGACCTGGGATCTGTCCTGGAGCTGTACTGCCCGGATTTCAGTTGCAGCCCCCTAATGCAACTGACTGCGGTTGAGCTAGTTGGAAAGCCGTGCTCAGCATTCGTTTTTTTTTTTTTTTTTTCCCCTGCCACTTGGTTCTACTCACCCAGCATCATCTCTCCCTAAAAGGCTTCAGACCTCATTTGTGGCCTAGGTAGATTAATTTGACCACCATAATAAACCCATCCCCCATTGCTTTTTCTTTCAAATACAATGAATGCCCATTCTATCGTACTTTGGAGCTGTGAGTTGTAATTCTTATGCCGTTACGTGCAAATGGGATGTTACAGACAAGGGATAGGGTTACCTGTTTCTCCCTATGCGAGGTGATCGTCTGCTGCCTCCACATCCTGTAGTATTTGGTTTTGTTCGACAGTTGTTCCTCACCTTGAGTAAAGAGTGAGAAAGACAGGCAGGCACTCACATGAAAGTATGTGTCCATTATTATTCTTACCTCACAGTCTTCCCAGCCCTTGCCACTAGGTTATGTTTCTTCTCTAGATATTTTGGGATGTGACATGTAAATGAAGTCATATTTGTTCTTTGTTTCAAGGCTTATCTGTGCTCAGCATTTCATTCCCTTTGTTGCTAAATAATTGTATGGATTTCCCACATTTCATTTAGCTCTTTGTTGGTGGAATTCATATTGGCTTGTTTTTTTTTTTTTTTTTTGTTTTTTGTTTTTTTTTTTTTGAGACGAGGTCTCTGTTTAGCCTTGGCCCACTGGGAACTCAGGTTTACCTACATTGTCTTAGAGCCTCACACTACCTCCTGGGACTCCAAGCTTTCACCACCTCGAGTGTGCAGTTGAGCTTTACACAGGAACCTACACGTTTGTTTGCATTCGTACCCATCCTTCCCACCAGTGTAGTGAACAGTAAGTGCTTTGCAGCTTTCTGGATCCCATGCCATGGGCTTGGGTAGAATTTTGTTGATTTTTTTCATAGTTCTCTGGAGCTGGCCTCTGGTATCCCTTTACTGACATTTTACCCGCTTGATTGTGCTCATGTAATAAATGATCTGTTCTTCTAAGGCCCTGTGATCAGGGAGAGCCTCCTGCCTCAGCTTCCCAGGTTCAGATCCTGGAATGCATTATCACATTACAAGTCCTTTTATGTCCCACCATCTGGCACGGTTGAATGCCCATAGGGGCTATATGTCATTCTCAGGAACCTTGTACAAACGTGAGTATATTCCTTCTGTGGAGCATGGGTAGGTTTCAATTCTGATCAGTTGTTTCACAGCAGAAAAATCCTGTTCTCTTTATCCTGTTGGTTCTTCAGGAACTTAGAGTATACACAGACAAGGCCTTTAGACGCTAGTCATCAAGTGTGCACTGCCTCTCAGTGTGTCACACTTAATTACTCTGCCTTCTAGAGCAATGGCTTCTCAGAGGATAACCAGTGAACTTTTTCCGGATGTGGTCTCCATGGTGAAGTGATGAACTTTAATGCAGCCTCAGCAGTTCTGTCCTGACCAGATGGTTCTGGTACATGCTGTGTGTTGGTTTAGCCGCTGTCCCAGAATTAGGCCAGACCATCTTCCCTCACCACAATATATTTGCCAAATAAGACTACATTTTAGTTTCTAAATTGAGAGCTGATGCATTTTTATTTTATTTTATCTTTTGCTTTTCAGACAGTGTCTTAGTGTGTAGCCTTGGCTGGCTTGGAACTTAACATGACTCACAGAGATCCACCTGCCTCTCTGTCTTCCCAGTGTTAGGGCATTCTCCCTCAGACTAGCCTCGTAGACATTTACATACTGAGTTTTATATGTATGTGTTTGGTCTGCGTGTCTGTCTGCATCCTGTGTATGCCTGGTGCCAGAGGAGACCAGAAGAGAAGAGAGCCTCAGAGCCCCTCAGTATTAGAGGTAAAAATAGTTGTGAGTAGCCATATGGGTGCTGGGAAAATTGAGTTTTATTCCCGTGGATGGTGTGGTAATTTTATTTGTGTGCATGTGTGTGCATATGTGTGTGAGTGTGTGTATGTGCATGTGTGTGTATGCGTGTGTGCGCGTGCATTTGTGTGTGTGTTTGTGTGTGCGTGCGTTTGTGTGTAGAAAGTTATTTTACTTTGTTATGGCTATCCAGTGTGCATGCTTCACTGTGCACCATGCTTACGAATCTAGAAGAGAGCATTGGCTTCCTTGCAGCTGGAATGACTTAGTTTCCTCTAAGACAGGGTCTCATTTACATTTTGAAGAATAAATGATTCGTTTATCGTGAGAAGCAGTTCTGTTGTGATCATGTTAACAGCTCCCCCTGCCTTCTCTTGTCCACTAGATTCCAAAGTGCGTTGTCCCCTTGTGACCACTTATGTGTCTCCCCAGTTATAGGCTCCCAAGAGGAGCAGAATCACTCCTACTTGAGATATGGATGAGACAGTTCAAATTTTTTTTAAAAAAAGCGTGTGTATGGGTGTTTTGTCTGCATGTATGTATGTGTGTGTATCGTGTATGTGCCTGGTGCCCACAGAGGCCAGAAGAGGGCATTTGATCCCCTGAGACCAGAGCTACAGATGGTTGTGAGCAGCCACCCTGTGGGTGCTGGGAATTGAGCTCAGGACCTCTGTAAGAGCAGCCAGTGTTCTTAACCACTGGGCCATCTCTCCAGCCCCTTGCTTTTGTTTTTTTGAGACAGGATTTCTCTGAGTAGCCCTGACTATCCTGGGACTCAATCTGTAGACCAGGCTGGCCTTGAACTCAGACATTCGACTGGCTCTGCCTCCTGAGTGCTGGGATTAAAGCAGAGCACCGCCCAGCGAAGGCATTTGCTTTTTGTTTTTTTCTGAGACAGTTTCTCTTTGTAACATCCCTGGCTGTTCTAGAACAGAGGTCCCCCTGCCTCTGCCTGTGGAGGGCCTCCACACCCATCTAGTGAATTAATTTATTTTTATTCATCTCCTTTGGGTGTTATATATCTGGGGAACACAATGCAATCGGCATGCAGGAGTCAGGTCTTTCCCTCTACGGGAGCCTTGAACTCAGGTCAGCAAGCATTAACTCACGGAGACCTTGATAACCTTGTGCTTAGTTGTTTTGAGACTGTATCTTGCTGTGTAGTCCAGGCTGCCCTCCAACTCCTGATCTGGTTATCCCCCTGCCTCAGACTTCCAAAGGCCAGAGCTGCGCCGGATATGCTTCCTTGTACATGCACAGTGTTTGTTCGTTGAGCAGTTTGCTGAAAGGTTGGCTTGCTTGGGGGACACGGGGTTGGGCTCACTTGGGAGGTGCTCAGACATGCGTTACCTCAAACCCTCATCTGTAACATTTAGCTTCGTTTACTTGTTGTTTATTCTAGGGGCAAAGACCCTGCAGACTGTTGTGCTGAGTAAGATGAATTTTGAGTCTTTCGTGAAAGATCTTCTTCTGGTTCGTCACTATAGAGTTGAAGTTTATAAGAATAAAGCTGGAAATAAGGCATCTAAGGAGAACGACTGGTATTTGGCATATAAGGTAATTTTCTTTCTTTTGAATGTTTGTTTTAGAAAATTAAATTCAGTGCATGTTTTACTATATAAACTAGGCTGTGATAGCAAAAATGCTTTGAGAAATTTTGATATAGTGCTGGGTTTTTAAAAGTTACAGTTTAATCACAATTTAGAAATTCAGTAGACTTTATATAATGTCTCTGAACACACTGATCCTTGTCTCTCGCTGTTTCTAAAATAAAAAGTAACCGGGATGATAACCTGGACATAAATATTATCATTAAAAAGATTGGTTTTATTCATTTTTTTAATTAAAAAATTACTTATTTTTATGTGTATTAGGTCTGCACGTCTGTGTGTGCACCACTTTCCTGTCTGTTGCTGAAAGAGGAGGCCAGAGGAGAGGCCTTGGATCCCTGGGATTGGAGTTAGAATCGTGAGCTAGTTCTAGGAGAGTACCCGGTGTCCTTGATCTCTGCGATGTCTTTCCAGCCTCCAAGGTCTCACTGTGTCCTCAGTTCAGGGCAGCCTAGGGTTATTGCAGTCCTTGGATAATGGCTGTCTTGATGTGCAAGTGTGCACGCCTTTGATCCCAGCAGAGAAACCCTGTTTTTGAAAGCCAAAAGCAAACAATGAAAACAAAGAAAAATGCCTAACTCAGCTTCCCAAGTTGAGGGATTAAAGGAGTCTTTTTTTTAAATTTTCTTAGAACAAGCTCAGTCTGGTGTCATCCATCATCCTGCCTCGCTTCTCCAGCGCTGGTGTGGTTACAGACATGCCCTGCCAACCTGCCTTTGACTTTTCTATCTCTCGCTCTCTCTTTTTTAATTAATTTATTTTATGTGAGTACACTGTAACTGTCTTCAGATGCACCAGAAGAGGGCATCAGATTCCATTACAGATGGTTGTGAGCCACCATGTGGTTGCTGGGAATTGAACTCAGCACCTCTGGAAGAGCAGTCAGTGCTCTGAACCATAGTGCTATCTCTCCAGCCCCACCAGACAGGTTCTCTTGTCCCTAATGTCGCCTTTATAAGTTTGTGACTGTGCACATTTCTCAGTCCACATCTTTAATGAGTGTAGAGTCACAAGCCTGGAGGATGCTTTGGTGTTGGACATAGTGTCTTCCTGTGGCCTGGGCTGGCCTTGACTGGACTCTGTCATTCTGTCTCAGTCTCTCCTGTGCTGGGAGGCTTGTCAATCAGTTTGGTAGAATAGTTTCTCTGTATGGTCCTGACTGTCCTGGAACTCATTCTGTGGACCAGGCTGGCCTTAAACTCACAGAGACCTGCCTCCCTCTGCCTCCCGAGTGCTGGGATTAAAGGTGGCAGAACGACCCTTAGATGTGCATAAGTGTTACAAAAGCAGCCATAGCCAGGCATGGTGATGTGTGCCTGCAGTCCTATCGCTCAGGAAGCTACAGGAGCACAGTATCATTCTGTCTGGCCAAGCTTCCAGGGAAGCTTTCCTGTCTCTGTAGAAATCGGTCACTGCGAAAGGAAGAGAGGTTTTTATAGCACATGTAATAATAATTGAAAATATACTGACTGGCATTTTTCTGTAGGAAAATACAAAATTGGTCAAGTTTGGATAAGTGTTCACTTGGAAAGTTTAAATGTGTTCAGTGTTTCTTAAAAACTGTTTTTGTTTTTGCTTAGGCTTCTCCTGGCAATCTTTCTCAGTTTGAAGACATCCTGTTTGGTAACAATGACATGTCCACTTCCATTGGCATTATGGGTATTAAACTGTCTACGGTTGATGGTCAGAGACAGGTTGGAGTTGGGTATGTGGATTCCACCCAGAGAAAGCTAGGATTGTGTGAGTTCCCTGACAACGATCAGTTCTCCAATCTCGAGGCTCTTCTGATTCAGATTGGACCAAAGGAATGCATTTTACCAGGCGGAGAGACTGCTGGAGACATGGGGAAACTGAGGCAGGTGAGGGAGTTCAGTCCAGGAACATCTTTAATTAAAAATCCCCTTCCCTGTGTTGATCCGAACCTCTCGAGAGCTGGGCAAGTGCTCTGCCGCTGAGCTGTGGCTCTTGCTTCTCATTTGTGGGGAAACAGTTTTAATCCTAATTGAGGACAATCTTGATTTCTAACTTTGGAAGACACTTGGCATTCTTAAGTCATCCTGACAAGTGTTTATATAAGACTTGTTCTACGGGAAGAGATGGCTCATTAGTAAGAGCACTGGCTGCTCTTCCAGAGGTCCTGAGTTCAATTCCCAGCAGCCACATTGGGGGATCTGATGCTCTCTTCTGTCTGTCATGCAGACATATATACAAATAGTGTTTTAAAGGCTAAATATCTGTGGTAGCGCTCAAGTAATCCTAGAACTCAGGCTGCTGTGGCAGGATGGCTCTGAGTTCTAAGCCAACCTGGGCTGTCAAGTAAGACCATGACTCAACAAACCTAGAAACTTGAAGAATTCTAGGTTTGGGTTGGTAGAGCTCAGCAGTACAGTACCTGATCAGCACACTGTTGTCCAAGATCAGGTGCCCAACAAAATACAAAAGGGTTTCAATATGGCATTCAAGGAGGCTTCTAATGTTCTGTTTCAGCTTCTTAGCTGCTAGGGTTTAAAATCACACCAAGCAAGAAACTCTTTTTGAAACTTTTATTTTGTCATAACTTTAAAGTTGAATTCAGTGTTCACACTTGTTTAACTGAATGGCAGGGTCTCACTGTGTATCTCTGGCTTGCCTGGCGCTCGGGAATTGCGAAGACCAGGCTGACCTTGAACTCAAGATGTGAGACCCACTTAGCTTTCCCTCCCGAGTTAGTTCTTAGATTTAGAGGTTGTTCTAAGAACTTGGACAGTGAACAAAATTTGGTGCCTATAATAACCCTCTAGGCTGTTGTCCTTTTAGGCTCTCTGATGTCAGACATTTCCTTTGCTCATTGATTTTGTCAAAGTAACTTGAAATCTTTCCTATGAACAGGTTATACAGAGAGGAGGGATTCTGATCACAGAAAGAAAGAGAATCGACTTTTCCACAAAAGACATCTACCAGGATCTCAACCGGTTACTGAAAGGCAGAAAAGGAGAGCAGATGAACAGCGCTGTCTTACCAGAGATGGAGAATCAGGTCTGTGGTCACAAGTGTGTGCTTAAATCACAGCAGCGGTGGTTTTAAAGCTAATTCAGTCACTGTAAACTTGCATTTATTTGTTCTGTGTGCGTGCCCGTGCTCGTGTACATGGATGAGCGCATACCACAGCGTGTGTGTGTGTGTGTGTGTGTGTGTGTGTGTAAGTCAGGGAATAACTCTTACAGAGAGGTTTTCTACTATTACCATGTGAACTCTGGGGTCACGGTCAGGTCTGGCGGGAGGGGCTTCTCCTGCCGAACCATCTCACCGGCCCATACCTATGTCATACTCATTTTGAAATCTGAGCTGCATCTGTGATACTATTTTATATACAATAAAGTTTGTGGGGAAAAAAAATCAAGAAAATGACTGTGACTAGGAAATTTTAAACATAACCTTATAGCCTTATATTTAAATACTTACTGATATTTTAATTTATGTATGTGTAGGGGAAGTATGCTGCCCTCAGTAGACAGAGAACGTGGGACTCCCCTAGGGCTGGAGTTATAGATGGATGTAAGCCATCTTATATGTAGGCGCTGAGAACGAACTTGGATTCTCTGGAAGAGCAGTGCAGGCTGACTATTTCTCCACCCCTATAGTCTACTTTTGTGGTTCATATCTGTAGAGTATATGTGGAAGGGGTTTAATATTTACACATGAGCTTGATATGTAAGCCTGAAATTCTGGCTTTGGAAATTGGATCAGAAGTTCAAGATCATCCTTGTAAATGTTGCAAACTTGAGGCTAGCCTGGGTCATTGAGACCATGTTTCTACAAAGAGGAGGAAAAAAGTCATCTTGAAAGAACTCGATTAGTGTCAGTTACGTAGGGAACATAGCATAGTCTTGCTTGTCCCAACTTTGCTGTGCAATAATGTTTTTGAGAGAGAATTTAATGTTTTGTTAAATAAGTATAAATATGACTGAATTGAAGGATTGTTATTGGAGGTTAGCAAGTACTAAAACTGAAAGTATGTTTACCTTCTTAAAAAAAGATTTATTTGATGTATATGAGTACACTGTAGCTGTCTTCAGACACACCAGAAGAGGGCATCAGATCTCCTTACAGATGGTTGTGAGCCACCATGTGGGTGCTGGGAATTGAACTCAGGACCCAGGACCTCTGGAAGAGCAGCCAGTGTCCTTAACTGCTGAGTCATCTCTCCAGCCCCTACCTTTTTTTTTTTTTTTTAAAGATTTATTTATTTATTATATATGAATACACTGCAGCTGTCTTCAGACGCACCAGAAGAGGGCATCGGATCCCGTTACAGATGGTTGTGAGCCACCATGTGGTTGCTGGGATTTGAACTCAGGACCTCTGGAAGAGCAGTCAGTGCTCTTAACCCCTGAGCCATCTCTCCAGCTCCTACTTTTTTTTTTTTTTTTTTTTTATTAACTTGAGTATTTCTTATATACATTTCGAGTGTTATTCCCTTTCCCGGTTTCCGGGCAAACATCCCCCTCCCTCCTCCCCTTCTTTATGGGTGCTCCCCTCCCCATCCTCCCCCCATTGCCGCCCTCCCCCCAACAATCTAGTTTACTGGGGGTTCAGTCTTAGCAGGACCCAGGGCTTCCCCTTCCACTGGTGCTCTTACTTTTTTTTTTTTTTTTTTAAATGAGAACAGAATAGCGTGGGCAGGAGATGAGGCAGTCTCAAATGTATGTTGAGTTGGAAGACATCTTTGGCTAAATGAAACCACCTCAGAAAGGCAAATAAAAATGGGGTAAGGACATTGTAAATAAATAAGCTGGTAGAGATCTGGCTATTTATTTATTTTTATTTTTTGAGACAAGGTTTTATTCTATAACTCTGCTGGCCAGGAACACACTGTATAACCCAGGCTGGCCTTAAACATACAGAGATTACCTGTCTCCCGAGTTCTGGGATCAAAAGCATGTGCCCCCTTGCTTGTCAGTTAATAAGTTCTTATGGCTAGATATGGTGGCTTACTTCGGTAGTCCAAGTACTTACTGAGCAAGCTGGGGCAGGAGAATTACTAGTAAGAACAAGCCTGGGCCACAGAGTGTGTCTCATAACCAAAACAAAGAATGTTGATGCCTGCCTCCTTCCTGGTGATGTACTGGGAGATCATGTGGACAGTCTTACATGTTAATAAGTTTGACATAGGCAATTAGAATGTAGTTACTATTTAGGAAAAAGTAGGTCTGTTAAAATGAACCAGCATTATCTGAAACAGGGTTTCATGTAGCCCAGGCTGGCCTTGAGTTGGTGCTGTAGACCATGAACTTTTGATCTTGCCTTCCTATCCTGAGTCCTGGGTTTGTATAGGCCACCATGTCTGCTTGTCAAACAGATTTTATATATTATTACTTTGTGTGTGTAATTGCTGACAGAGTGGAGGTCGGAAGACAACTGAGAGTTGTCCTACACTGAGAGTTCCCTTGACTTAGTCATCAGCCGTGTGCTAAAGCAAGAACACTTCTTTACTGACTATAAGACACTAAAACATCTTGGTTCTTAAGTATATATTAAATCAGTGTTTACTATTGTTTGATGTTTTGAACTTCTTACTGTTTTAATTTTTATTATTTTATATGAATAATGTAGAATATAGATCATGTATTATTTGAGGCAGGGTTTTGCTGTGTAGCTCTGGTTGTCCTGGAACTCTGTAGACCAGGCTGGCTTCAAACTCAGAGATCCACTTTGAGATTTTCTTTCTGTCTTCATCTGCACCACAGCAGGATTCTGGTTCTGGCTTCTGACAGTGTAGATGAGTTTGTTTGTTTGTTTGTTTGTTTGTTTGTATATATAAAAGAAGTATAGGATGATTTTTTGGTCTTTTTTTTTCTATTTTGTATTTGGAGACAGGTTTTCTACTTGTTCATGTATACCATTGAAATAAATGTGCTGTGGTTTATTTATAAATGAAAGTAAATACCAATGAGCAGTATTTTAGGAGGTATAAAAAGGGCAGCCAGGGGATTGGGGATTTAGCTCAGTGGTAAAGCGCTTGCCTAGGAAGTGCAAGGCCCTGGGTTTGGTCCCCAGCTCCGAAAAAAAGAACCAAAAAAAAAAAAAAGGGCAGCCAGTGGTGGTGGTGGTGGTGGTGGCGGTGGCAGTGGCAGTGGCGGTGGCACACACCTTTAAGACCAGTACTTGGGAGGCATAGGTAGGCTGATCTCTGGAGTTGGAGTCCAGTCAGGACTACAGAACACATCTCAGTACAGCCAGGGTTGTACACAGAGAAACCCTGTCTCCAAAATCCAAAAAGAAAAAAAAAGAAGTTGTTAAAAGACTTTAGCAGGACTGAGTATATGACCTTTATTTCTTCCAGACCAGAGATTTGGAGCTTACTTATCTAAAGTCGAAGGATCAAGTTTTGTACACAGCAGTCCTTGTTCAGACAGACCCTGTCATCTTGTCACGTCTTGGTGGTTTCCTTCTATGTGTGTGCATGTCTGTCAGCATGTCAGACCAGCATGGACTGTCCTCATCCCCCAGCCGTGGGAGCTGGTAGATCAGACCTGGTCTTTGTGGAGAGTTCCTGGTGACCTCTTGCATCATGGCTGGAATCAGATGAGCTCTCATAGCCTCCTCTTTCTTTCATATCTTGCTGAAGCCGAGTTTTGAAAAGAAAAGGAAAGGAAGGGGAAGGAATAACAGCCACAATTCTACTATTTCCCAGGAGACATCTCTTAGAGAAGACAGTCTGGGTAGTGATGACTCATGCTGGGAGGCAGATCTCTGTGAGTTCAAGGCCAGCCTTGTCTACATCAATGAGTTCCAGGATAGCCAGGGTTACACAGAGAAGCCCCGTCTCAAAACCCAAAAGACAGTCTCCATGGGGACAGATTCCAGCTTTCAATACTTGTCTACTGAGATGTAAACCATCTTCCCTCTGTCTCCCACTTCTAAGCAACTGGGTTTTTCTATCTTTTTGAGACAGGATATGACTGTTCCTGTCTGGCCTGGAACCCATACTGTAGTCTAGGCTGGCTTTGAACTCACAGATCCCTCATGCCTTTGCCTCTTAATTGCTGGAAATAAAGGCTTGTACTGCCACGTGTGGTGGGTTTCACTTTGATTATACACGTATATGTATATATTAATTATCATGTGAGTGTGTGTGTGTTGTCATGAAGTTACTCCAGCCTACATATGAGGTCCCAGGGGCTCCATGTGCATGAGGCCAGGACACTTTGGGGAGCCCTTTTTGCCCTCTGTGGGTTTAGGGGTATGAAGTCATGAGGCTCAGGGAGCAGGTGCTTTGGCTACCGAGCTGTCTCACCAGTACGAGAGACACACACGAGAGACAGGTTGCACTGGGCATTGTACACTATGTAGACTGCTGTGCGTTCCAGGCTGGCCGCACTCTCGATTTGCCTCTGTTGGTCTTGCACTCACACTCGAATTCCAGGCACATGCCTCCATGCCCAGCTGGGCTTTTCCTTGTGTTTGCATTTCTAGCACCTAGTCTTGATGCTGGAGGAACCTGTTCATTACATTGTGCTTGCATTTCTAGCGCCTAGTCTTGATGCTGGAGGAACCTGTTCATTACATTGTGCTTGCATTTCTAGTGCCTAGTCTTGATGCTGGAGGAACCTGTTCATTCATTTCTACTTCTAGGTTGCAGTTTCATCGTTGTCTGCAGTGATCAAGTTCCTAGAACTCTTATCAGATGATTCGAATTTTGGGCAGTTTGAACTGGCGACTTTTGACTTCAGCCAGTACATGAAGTTAGACATGGCGGCAGTTAGAGCCCTCAACCTTTTCCAGGTAAAAAGCACAACATGGGTTAAAAATGCTGAATCATATTAAAAATATTTTTTCTTTTGCAAACAATGACTTATTTAAGGGATCTTTACTTTATAACATTATTGTAGTTAGGATAAGTTGTTTTTAACTTTCATTTTTCTAACTTCAAGTGATGCATGTCACCTCGTCCTAGTTTTTGACTAATTTCGTGTTATCATAGTAGTGCTTTAAAGTTCTGCTTTGAGTTGGGTTTAAAATTGCAGTAACTGGGGCCGGGCGAGGGGGAGGGGAGGGGAGGGAAGATGGGTGAGGATGAGAAAAAAGACAGAATTATGAGTTTAGTTGAGGGCAAAGTGTGTCTGTAATACAGATTAACAGGCTGAAATTTGGTTTTCACTTGAAATTTTTGTGAACAGTTCTCAGTTTATATTTGGAGAATAATATTCATTCTTTTTGCCCAAATTGTATTTCATGGCATATTAGTCTTTGCTGATGACTGTTTTTATTGTTTGTATGTATGTATGTATGTATGTACGTACGTACGTATTTACTTTTGTGTTCTAGGGTTCTGTTGAAGACACCACAGGCTCTCAGTCTCTGGCTGCATTATTGAATAAATGCAAAACTGCTCAAGGACAAAGGCTGGTTAGCCAGTGGATCAAACAGCCGCTCATGGATAAAAACAGGATTGAAGAGAGGTACAGCGTTTAGTGTGTGCTTCCCTGCCCCTGAGCGGTTTGTTCTCGCTGTGTGTGGGAATCAGTGCCACTTATTCTCATACACAATTTCACACTCCTTTTATTTTACTTTTGCTTAGTTTTGTTTTAGAGTCCTGGTTGATCCTGAACTTGATATTACTTGAGGATGAGAAAATAAAACAAATTATTCTTTTTTTCTTTTTTTTTTTTTTTTTTTCGGAGCTGGGGACCGAACCAGGGCCTTGCGCTTCCTAGGCAAGCGCTCTACCACTGAGCTAAATCCCCGGCCAAAACAAATTATTATGTGTGTGGTGTGTGTGTGTGTGTGTGTGTGTGTGTGTGTGTGTGTGTGTGTGTGTGTGTGTGAGAGAGAGAGAGAGAGAGAGAGAGAGAGAGAGAGAGAGAGAGCGAGCGAGCAGGCAGGCAGGCAGGCAGAAGCGTGAGCACATACGTGTTTACCATAAATTCGTGGCATCCATTCCTCCAGCTTCATGTAGGCTCTGGGGTCAGACTCCTCAAATAGACAGGTTTCTCAGCGAGGGCTTTTGTCCTCTGAGCCTCTCTTGCCTAACTTTGAACTTGTGATCCTTTTGCTTCCACCGCCCAGGTGCTGGGCCACCTCCCCCAGTTTATCTGGAGCCTGAAGCATTCAGGATGGAAACTCGTTCAGGATGTTGTGCTGAGCTCCGTCCCTAGCCCAGTTTATTTTCCTTGTTTTTAACAGTTATTTTTATTTATTACTTGTTGGGGGAGCATGGGCGGTGGGGGTGGGGAGCTTTAGTTCTTTCCCTTCACTGTGGGTTCTGGGTGTTGGAGTCAGGGCCTAAGGCTTTTACCTGAGGAGCTTTCTTTCCGGCCAACAACTTTAAAGATAAGACTTGTTCTTTTAGGTTTATCTACTTTATGTGTATGAATGTTTTCCTGTGTGTGTGTGTGTGTGTGTGTGTGTGTGTGTGTGTGTGTGTGTGTCTGAGGAGGTCAGAAGTGCGCATCAGACCCCTGGACTGCAGTTACAGATGGTTTTTGAGCTGCCATGTGGGTGGTAGGAACCTTACCTGGTTCTTCTGCAAGAACAGCCAAGTGCTTTTAACTGTTGGTTCAACCTTCCATCCTTTACTGTTTTTTAAAGATTTATTCATTTATTATATATAAGTACACTGTAGCTGTCTTCAGATGTACCAGAAGAGGGCATCGGATCTCTTTACAGATGGTTGTGAGCCACCATGTGGTTGCTGGGACTTGAACTCAGGACCTCTGGAAGAGCAGTCAGTGCTCTTAACCGCTGAGCCATCTCTGCAGCCCCCATCCTTTACTGGTTTTAAAGAAATGACAGATTGCTGTTGATTTTTTTTTTTTTCTTTTTTCTTATTTTCGGAGCTGGGGACCGAACCCAGGGCCTTGCGGTTGCTAGGCAAGTGCTCTACCACTGAGCTAAATCCCCAACCCCGCTGTTGATTTTTTGAGACAGGTTCTCACTATATAGCCATGGCGGGAATGGAACTTGATTTGTAAGACCAGGCTGACCTTAAATTCCTTAGATATCTTCATTCCTCTGCCTCAGAGCTGGGAGCAGAGGTGGGCGTCATCACATGGCCTTGCTCAGTTGCTTCTCCTTGAGACAAGAGATCTGGCTTTAGACCAGGCTGACAGAGACCCAGTTGCCTTTGTCTCCGAGCGCTGGGACCAGAGGTGTGCGCCAAGCCTGTCCCTGTTTGTTTTTAATAACATCTGTCTGTTTATACATGTCTGTATTGGGAACCAGGCTGATGTTAGGGCTTTCCTGGAAGCCCTGATGTTATGGAGAAGGGACCTAGTTCTTTATCTAAAACCAGGAACATGCTGGCAAGGCCAGTAATGGCCTGGGGCGTAGAGGAAGCTTCTGCCTTGGCTTCTGAGAAGCACTCGCTGCCCTCTAAAGGGCCATTGTTTTCAGTCTCGGCCTCTGTGCACTTGAGATGTCCCATGTTCCCTCTGTACAGCATTGCTTGATTAGCTCCTGATGACATCAGGAGATGCCATGCTTTTTGGAGGCTTGTGGGTTTCTTTTTTTTTTTTTTTTCTGGTTCTTTTTTTCGGAGCTGGGGACCGAACCCAGGGCCTTGTGCTTCCTAGGCAAGCGCTCTACCACTGAGCTAAATCCCCAGCCCCGGCTTGTGGGTTTCAAGACAGGGTTTCTCTGCAGCGCTGGCCATCCTAGAACTCATTCAGTAGACCAGGCTGGCCTCAAACTCAGATGCTGCCTCTGCCTCCTGAGTGCTGGGATTAAAGGGGTGTGCTGCTGCTGTCTGATGACACTGTCCTTTTTTTTTAAAGGTGTATTTATTTTACGTATGTGAGCACACTGTGGCTGTCTTCAGACACACCAGAAGAGGGCATCAGATCCCATTACAGATGGTTGTGAGCCACCATGTGGTTGCTGGGATTTGAACTCAGGACCTCTGGGAGAGCAGTCGGTGCTCTTACCGCTGAGCTATCAACTTGCATATCTTTTATGTTCTCAGCCCTGGTCTTCCCCTGCAGGGTCCTGTCACTAAAGAGTGACCTGCTGATCCAGGTTTATCTGAGTGTATGTGTGTTACATCACGTGTGTGCAGGAGCCTGGGAACATCAGAAGACGGTGTTGGGTACCTGGAACTAGTTCTCAGCAGCAGTGACCCGGTGCCCGGGTGCTGGGAGTCCAAACTCTCGACCACCGAGGCATCGCTCCAGCTCCCAAGCATGCAGGTTATCAAAACCAGACGCCGGGTTGGTGAAAGGCTCGGGGTTAAATATGGCTACTTCCAAACCTAATGAGCTAGTTCATCTGAGGGACCACATGGTAGAGGGAGAAAACTCTTTGACTTTGCCCTGTGACCTTCGTGTGTGTGCTGTGACACATCTGTAAACACACACACAGAGAAGTAAATGTAGTAACTTTTTTTTTTTTTTTTTTTTTTTGGGTTCTTTTTTTCGGAGCTGGGGACCGAACCCAGGGCCTTGCGCTTCCTAGGTAAGCGCTCTACCACTGAGCTAAATCCCCAGCCCCATGTAGTAACTTTTTAAATACCAGATACTTATGATTAATTTTCAAAGAGCCCTTTGGAATTTTAGGGATTAGCTGGCTCTTAAAAATTTATCTTGCAGCGGTTGAGGATTTAGCTCAGTGGTAGAGCGCTTGCCTAGCAAGCACAAGGCCCTGGGTTCGGTCCCCAGCTCCGAAAAAAAAAGAAAAAAAAATTTATCTTGCATTCCAGTTCAATCGTGAATTAATTCTGTATCAAATTTTGTGCAGCTGAGAAATTGAGTTTAGTATGACTGATAGGTATACTCCGTTAATGTTCTAAAATTGGGATGTTAAAGTGGCATTGTCAAGGAAACAGAAGTCTTCCTTTTACACGACTGTTATCTAGAGATATAAACTTGACACTGTAATTATTCTGAAGTGGTTTACTGAATAGACTTGTGAAACTAGCAATTTGCTAGGCTTTCCAGGATACCTGGGCCAGACACGGGAGCATTGTGATTTGCTTTGTGCTAGTGCTTTGCGTATTTTGCTTCGAGTCAGGGTGTTGCATGGCCCGGGTTGGCCTCATACCCATTTCGTTAGGCATAGACTGCCGTAAGGACCTCCTGTTCTTCCTGCCCCTGTCTCATCTCCCAGGTGCTATCTTACAAGCATGGCTTACTGTGCCTGCCTCTTGTGCCAGAGTTCTGTAGAAGATCAGTTGGATCTGTCTCTGTGTTTGGTGTTCTCTGGTCGTCCGTGTCCTCCCCCCCCCCCCCCCGGCCCCCCTTTGCCCCTTTCTCTTTCTCTTTCTGAGACAGTTTCTCCGTATAGCCCTGACTATTCTGGAACTCACTCTATGAACCAGGCTGGCCTTGAGCTCAGAGATTTCTCTGCCTCTGTTTCCTGAATACTGGGATTAAAGGGATCTATCTGCCTCCATTGCCTGACGTTGTTGCTGCTGCTCCTCCTCCTCTTCTTCAATCTCCTTCCTCCTTTTCTTCTTCTTCAGATTTATTTATTTATTTATTTATTTATTTAATGTTTGTGAGTACACTGTAGTTGTCTTCAGACACACCAGAAGAGGGCATCAGTTCCCATTACAGATGGTTGTGAGCCACCATGTGGTTGCTAGGAATTGACCTCAGGACCTCTGGAAGAGCAGTCAGTGCTCTTTTTTTTTTTTTCTTTTCTTTTTTTTGGAGCTGGGGACCGAACCCAGGGCCTTGCGCTTGCTAGGCAAGCGCTCTACCGCTGAGCTAAATCCCCAACCCCACAGTCAGTGCTCTTAACCACTGAGCCATCTCCCCAGCCCTGGTCTTTACTTTTTAAAGTTAATTTTTTTCTGTTTTTTTTTTTAAGCTAACCATGGTGAAGCCTACATGTAATGAAATTCCAGCCCCGAAGAAATTGAGGCAGTCGGGATACTGATTTGTGTGTGTTGTGGGGTGTTGCCACACTGTGGAAGTCAAGGACACTTTGAGGGGATCAGCTCCCTCCTACAGTGTGGACCTCCTGGGAACTGAACTCAGGGTGTTAAGCTTAGTGGCCAGGGCCTTCCTATTTGAGCTCTTACCACTCTAATTCTACTTTACTTTTTTCTCCAGATTAAATTTAGTGGAAGCTTTTGTTGAAGATTCAGAATTGAGGCAGAGTCTACAGGAGGATTTACTTCGCCGATTTCCAGATCTTAACCGGCTTGCCAAGAAATTTCAGAGACAAGCAGCGAATTTACAAGATTGTTACCGACTGTATCAGGGTGTGAACCAGCTTCCCAACGTCATCCAGGCTCTGGAGAAATACCAAGGTTTCGGCAGTTTTGTTTTACTTAGTCCCCACCTTTTTATTTTCTCCTCACCTCTGTTTTACTTACCATGCCAAGCATCGAAGGTGCTGTCCTTCCAGAAGTTAGGTTTAGTCCTTCTCCGTGACGACGGCTACGTTTTCTAATAGGTTCACACTGAGTCTGGCGTAGACAGTGCTCTACTAAGGGGCCAGACCTCGGGGCCAGCCTTAGGAGTGTGATCTAACCCAGCACCTTGTTTGCCATGTTCCCTGTGCCTGGCCCTGCTAGAGCCCTTCAGCAGTTCAAGGTCAGCCTAGACTGCACAACACCATGTCTCCATAGAAAGGTGCTGATGTACACAGTCCATATAGTTATCTAATAGAGTGTATGTGAGTGAAGTCATGTCCTTGACAAAGTGTCTGCATGGGCACTGTGGGGCTTCACGCCTGTAAATGGAGCGTGTGTGCCTGTGCGTACGTGTGCCCAGAGCAGCACCTATTCAGACCTCGCCTATTCAGACGCTTGCTTTCCTAGTTGCTGATGGCCAGTGACGTGTGCGTTCATCATGTTTCTTGGATCTGCTGCTCCCTCCTCAGGGTGAGGTTATAGTAGGGGCCATGTCTTTGTCTGGGTGCTGCAGATTGGACGTCGTTGCACTTGTCCTGAGAAAGTGTCTTAGCCATTGAGTCATCCATCTTTGCAGTGTCCTACTTGCAGCTTCCTCGGACCGAGTGTAAATTTATACAATTTGTATAGTTATTAAATATCTAACGTGTAAAGCATTTTCAGTTTGAACCAAACATCAACAACTCTTTTTTTTTTTGGTTCTTTTTTTTTTTTTTTCGGAGCTGGGGACCGAACCCAGGGCCTTGCGCTTCTAAGGCAAGCGCTGTGCCACTGAGCCAAATCCCCAACCCCAACAACTCTTAAATCTATTAAAACATACCCCTTAGGGGTTTGACGGTGGAGTGCTTATGTGACTGAAGAGGGTTGAGTTCTGTGTCTCAAAATAGATCTTTCAGTAATATGGGAAATTTTGGGTTTTTTTTCCAGACAAATTTAACTTTAGCTTCTTGATGACAGAATACAAATTAAATTTTGTTGTGACAATAATTTATTTTGTGTAATCTGCCAGAATGAGTACAGAAACAGGAGAGCCGCTTTTGGGAGTTAGTTCTTTCCTTCCAATGTGTGGGTCACAGGAATCGAAATCAGACAGTCATGCTTGGCAGCAAGCCCCTTACCCAGTAAGCCATTTCGTTGGCCTAAGGCACTGTTTTATAAAAGGTAACCAATGGCTAGAGACTTTAAGCACTTGGTACACAGGCCCAGGGGCTGCAGTTGGGAACTCTAGAACCCATGTATTATTTATGTTGGGTGGGGATGTTCATAGTTCCAGGTTGAGACGGGGTCCTTGCACCAACCTGGCTAGCAAGACTCATATCAGTGAGCTCTAGCTTCAATTAAGAGACCTTGCGGGGGGTGGTTGGAGGTTGGGGGGCTGGAGAGATGGCTCAGCAGTTTTTAGAGCACTGACTGCTCTTCCAGAGGTCCTGAGTTCAATTCCTAGCAACCACATGGTGGCTCACAACCATCTGTAATAGGTGGGATCTGATGTCCTCTTCTGGTGTGTCTGAAGACAGCGACAGTGTACTCATCATATATAGAATAAATATATCTTTAAAACAGAGACAGAGAGTTCCGTCAAGAGACTGCAGTGGGGAAGAGTAGTCCTTCCTGACGACAGCCTTTACTTGGATGTGCACCCACACACACCAGAGCGTACAGATAAACACCACACATGGAAAAGGTGATACTAAAGTGTTCTCACTTTTTCAAAGTGCCTTACAGAAGTATTTCTCCTCTTGTCGGTGAGATGGCTCAGAGGTGCAGGCTCGTCACCAAGCCTGGGGACTTGAGTGAGTCTTACCAGACCATGGCTCAGACCCTCACCCCATGGCAGCTGTTTTGGACTTTTCTGTTTTCTGTATCTCCCACCTTGTACAGCGAGCAGGTGTCCTTTTGTTTCCTGATAAGTCGCCCATACAGATTTAATTACTTATTATTTTCTTATTTACTCACTGATTGATTGAGTCAGTGTCGTATGAAGCCCTGGGTGGCCTGGAATTCTGTATAAGTAAGGCGGTCTCAAGCCCATAAGGATCTGCCTGGCTCTGCCTCTGAAGTGCTCAGATGCAGGCGGTGTACCAGTGTGCCCAGCTTGTGCGACCTCTGTCTTAAAATCATCTCTTTCTGTGGCTTACACATTTAAATGTTCTTGTTTGCCCTTTCCGTCACCTCCGGATCTGGTCACGAGGCATCAGATCTCTGAGTTTGAGGCCAGCCTGGTTTACATAGAAGTTCTAAGACAGTCAGTGTTGCCTAGAGAGACACTTTCTCAAAAAGCAAAGCTAACTAACTAAAACACAAGTTCTGGTCTGAATCCTTTTTGGTGTCAGTCTGTATCATCCTCTCTCTGCTCTCATTTCTTTTTTTTTTTTTCTTTTTTCTTTTTTCTTTTTTTTGGAGCTGTAGACCAAACCCAGGGCCTTGCGCTTGCTAAATCCCCAACCCCCTCTGCTCCCGTTTCTAAAAGCCTGCGTTTCCCTTCATCCTCTGTGAGCTGGCAGTTGCTAAGTTACCTGTGTTGCCAGCTGTAGCAAACGCATGTAGCCTGGGCTCATAGACTTTAAGCAGACGTCTTGTTTCGTATTTTGTTTTCCTGATTTCCTCCCATCCCCATTACTTTTGAAGAGTTCGTCACAGTTTTTTAGTGTGTTGAATTTACCGAAAAAGCCAAAACAGACTAATCTACAAAGAAAGAAAGAAAGCAAGTACAATATTTTTTGAGAGCAAAACCATGCTTTAAAAAGTACATTAACACACATTATTTTGAGAAATCACAGGTAATTTGTCATCCTGTGACATTTTTGGCTTTGATTCATTCTAGGCTTGCTTTTAGTCCAGAGAAACACTGAAAGTAAGGTGTGTTCCAGACAGCAGGGGGCAGCCACAGCATGGGAAGTACATTAGCATTGATTACATTTTTCTCTGTAAGACATAGGTACTTGCTGGCGGTTCTAACTGGGTAATGCAGCCACACAGAGTCCTCGACAAGGCATTTGTCCTTCTGAGGGAACGGGACTGCATGGCTTTAGTTGGTCCCACTGAGTGATAGAGTGGGGTGATACCTGTCCAGTCAGATCACGCTCACATCCAGAAATAGGGAATTGACAAGATGAGATTGGCCTTTATTTCTAGCTCAAAAATGCCAGAGTACAATGTAAAATAACTCTTCTGCACTTGAACGAATTTCCAGCAGATTAAAATAACTCATTCAGACATACTTCATGGTCAACTTATCCACTCAGGTACTTTGAAGTTATTATTTTATGCATATGAGTGTTTTGCTTGCATGCCTGTCTGTGCTAGGAATTGGACCTCGGCCCTCTGGAAGAGCAACCAGTGCTCTTGACCACCGAGCCATCTCTCCGGCCCCATGCAGATGGGCTTTTGATAGAGTACACTGAGTCTTAAGTTGCTTAGTGTAGCTGTTTTCACAGTATTCTGCCACTCTATAGCAGGGATGTCTTCAGTTTGTTTCTTTCCAGTCCTGACACTTCATATTTCGGTTAATTTAAGACGTTCACAATTCCTTGGGTGGTCTGTGAAATCCAGGGTCCTGATTGGGTGAACATAAGTGTCCGGGTCGATGGCCACGTTGCTTGCTTCCTCTCCTGCGCTCTCTTCCTTTAACACCGTCCTCTTAACAAATGGCCCGTCTTCCACAGGACTAAGTGGCAGTGGCAGGTGTGGCTCTTCGTTTTGTGGCAGTTCCATGAGAATGGAAGGGTGGAAGAGAAAGACACGAAGAGAATAAGTAAATCTCAGATACTTAGTAAGCAGTGTAATGGGGGAGCTGCGGCCTAGGTGATAGATACTAGGTGTGCTCTAAGAAGGCCTAGGTGATAGATACTAGGTGTGCTCTGAGAAGGCCTCTGAGAATTGCTGTTTGGGCTGAGTGATGGCTCAGCACTTAAGATAGCACTGGTTGCTCTTCCAGAGGAGCTGGGTTTCATTCCGAGCACCACATGGTTTATAGCCATTTGTAAATCCAGCTCCAGGGGCTCTGAAGCTGTTTTCTGGCTTCCTTGGGTACCAGGCATGTAAGTGATGCAGACATACATGCAGGCAAAGCACCCGTGCACTTACGAGGAAAGAGAAGTTGCTGTTGTATATAGTGCTGATACCTGTAATCCCCAAATTTGATATGCTGAGGCAGGAGGATTGCCATAAATTTAGAGCAGCCTGGGCTGTAGAGTGAAACCTTGTCTCGAAAACCAAAACAAACAAGAAGAAAGGAAAGTCAAAGAAATTACTTTCCAACATGAGATTTGAATGATGAAACAGAGCCAGCTTCTAGGATGCGAGGGGCTAGGGAGCCTACTGTATCATCAGCCAGTGCCGCATTTCAGGCTAGCAGGGATTGGACACGTTGTGAAGTAAGGTGACGTTTTAGTCACAGTGCTAGAAAATACGGGAAGAGTGGTAGGAATTAAGGCTGGAGTTGAGGCCTGTCTAGTGTGTGTGTCCTCTCTCTTTAAAATTAAAAACAAAGCCAAGTGGCCTGAGCCCGCAGAGTTGAGAGGGCGTCCAGTACTCTGTAGTTGGAGTACAGGTGATTAGGAGCCGGTGTGTGGTGCAGGGCCCTCTGGAAGAGCAGCCAGTCCTCTTTACCTCTGGGCCACTTCTTCAGCCCGGTATCTCATGTTTGTAATTTCGTTTTTGTTTTGTACTACCAGCTATTTTGGCTTCTAATAAAAATTATTTTTAGAGTAATGGTTTTAAACATATGAAATAAAACAAGTGCAAAAGAAAAATAATCCTGTTGGGGCTGGGGATTTAGCTCAGTGGTAGAGCGCTTACCTAGGAAACGCAAGGCCCTGGGTTCGGTCCCCAGCTCCGAAAAAAAGAACCAAAAAAAAAAAAAAAAAATCCTGTTGAAGTATAGTTATCAAGATGCAAACCCTTGGGGTTGGGGATTTAGCTCAGTAGTAGAGCCTTGCCTAGTAAGCGCAAGGTCCTGGGTTCGGTTCTCAGCTCTGAAAAAAATAAAAAAAAAATAAAAAAGGTGCAAACCCTTGATACAGAGCAGTGGACTTGTAATTGATGAATCTAAATTGTGTGTGCGTGTGTGTCCATCTGTCCATCCCTCTCTCCTCCCTTCCTTTTGGAAGGGACAGGAAGACAGGTCTCCAGAGCGAATGTAATTGTTTGCTGCCTGGTGTGGGATCTTGGAACTAAACTGGTCCTCTGGGAGCAGCACTCAGTTCTACCTCTCCAGCCCTTAGTTAATGCCATTGAAAAGAGTCTAAGGGGCTGGAGAGACAGCTGAGTGCTTAAGAGCGCTTGTTGCTTTTGCAGAGGACAGGTTTGATTTCCAGCACTTCTGTGGCCATCACGGCCATTCCAAACTCCAGTTCTAGGGTATCTGGTGACCTCTTCTGATTTCTGTGGGCATCAAGGATGTATTTTATATAAAATTAAAGATGAATAAATCTAAAAAGGGTCGGGGGACATGCTCACAGATTGGGCGTGGTGGTTTAATTCTGTATCCCAGCTGGGCAGGCCGGGGCAGGCACACTGCTTATATGCAGGGGTTTATACCAGCTTATGCAGCATAGTTACAGCCTTGTTTCTAAGAAAGAAATGACAGGCCTGTGCCTTCAATTTCAAAGTAATGCATCTTTATTTTTAATTTTAATTATGTGTATGTGGGTCTGTCTACATGTGAATGAATATAGGTGCCCCTGGAGGCCACAGTCTGAAACCCCTGGAGCTGGAGTTGTGGGTAATCGTGAGCTGCCCAGTGTGGGTCTATGTATGCTCCTAACCACTGAGGCATCCCCAGCCTCCTGAATGATGAATTTCAATGACACTTTGGATGACTCCAAACTCCGTTATCTGATTTGAGAGCATGGTTGGTGTTTTGATTGGTAACAATGTCGCGCAGCTTTATTACCTGTATTGGGAATTAGAGAGGAGATGAAAGGATGAACTGTGTTCATGCTCTACCTTGATGTGCAGGGGCCTGTGGACCTTGTCTTAGCTTGTGCAGGGCTTTCCTGGCTGTGGCCGTTAATATAAAATGGCTCGGTGTGGGTTAAAACTCAACCTTTGCCTGATGAGGTGGCAAAGGTTCCAGGAGTCTGTTGGAGAGGATGGGGACACCGAGGGTGACAAGCCACACATCTGCAGTGCAACAGCTATTTTTGATTTTTGTTCTGTTTTCTTTATGTAACAGGTATTCTGATACCGTGTGTGTGTGTGTGTGTGTGTGTGTTTGCGCGCTCGTGCACTTTTTCCTGTACGCTTGTGCTTTTGTTACTGGTGCCCTCTGGGAATCTTTTTTTTTTTTTTTTTTTAAAGATTTATTTATTTATTATATATATAAGTACACTGTAGCTGTCTTCAGATACACCAGAAGAGGGCATCGGATCTCTTTACAGATGGTTGTGAGCCACCATGTGGTTGCTGGGAATTGAACTCAGGACCTCTGAAAGAGCAGTCGGGTGCTCTTAACTGCTGAGCCATCTCTCCAGCCCGCCCTCTGGGAATCTTAAACCCTGGAACTGAAGTTAAAGAGAACTGAGCTGCCTCCATATGGGTGACTGGAAAGTCAGTTTAGGTCCTCTGGCTACAAGAGTAGCCTGCGCTCTTTAATTTCTGAGCTGTCTTCACCAGCCCCATCATGAGAATTCTTGAAAATCCTTCTAAGTCATGAGATAGAAAGACAGTGTTTATGGAAAACAAGTTCTTGCACAAAAATTGCAAAATACTGAACTGACAAAGTATTAGATAGAAACAAGTTATCTGTAGGGTTCACCTTAGCTCGTCTCTCTCTCTCGTGCTCTCTCGCTCTCTCTCCCCCTGTCCTGGAATTCCCAGGCTGGTCTTGAACACACAGATCCACCTGCCTCTGCCTCCCGAGTGCTGTGTTTAAAGGTGTGCGCCACCAGCGCTCAGCTGCTGCAGGGTATCTGCTTTAAATAGAGTGCGGTTTCAACAAAGTTACAAATTAACACTGAGGTTCAGTATTTGTTGTTGTTAAGTATTAGCAAATGTTTTTGTGCCCTTTGTATATCTTAACACAGTGGAAAGCGAAGTGGTTGTCCTTGCTAAGGTTCATTCTTGGAAGTGATTTTAGCTTTTAAAGACAGGACCTTATAGTATAGTCCTAGTCTGTCCTCAATACCTGTGGTTTCTCCAAAGGCCTGGGATTACAGGGTCTCACTGCCATTCCCCTTTGAAAATGTTACTGGAGACAGTGGGGCTAGGGCTTTCTATGACCCAGCATCACTGTTTTGATTGGCTGCCATTCATCCTTTACCAGGAGTTCTGAAGCCAAGTAGAGATAAAGAGCCAGGCATTGTAACACAGCAGACGTCATGTAGGCAAAGGGTTGTTTCCAGCCTGTCTGTTCTCACATATGTAGTGTCCTCAGGGTGTTAGAGGCAGTGGTGGTTCATAATGCAGTGTGACTCCCAGTGCTTTCATCATTCTCACTGGAGAGCCGTCAGATGGGAATTAATTACTTCGGATTAAAATTCCGTGTGCTAGTGGTCACCTGCAGAATGCCTTCAAGCATTAAGTGGCGGTGAGGAGAAAAAAGTAATCCTTGTGTCCCAAGTAGTAGTGACTAGTGGTGTAGGGTGAGGTGGCTCATGTGGAGCACACTGCCATGGCTGTCGTCCGGGTGCATACCTGTCTTCTGCGTCGCCGCATTGTCAGTGTATTGTGCTGACAAGGACAGGGCTCAGGATGCCAGGCTGCAGATGAGCAAGCCACTGAGCAGCATGGCTGGGCTGGCGCCAGCCCCAACTCTGCCTTCCTGGTACCTTGTTGGTTCCTGTTCCTCCTGTCACGTTATTCCTTCTTAACAGCCAAGTTCCCAGTTTAAAGACTTGATTGGAGCACTGGGTTGTTAATGGAGATTAGATGAAAATTAGAGGTCTTATTTCTATGGCTTTATCATTTAGTCATAGTTAATGTTTCCACATTGCTCTGAAGGAGACGACAGACATCCAGGGAGGGCAGTGCCCAGTAGTGGGGCATTGGGTGCAGACACCACAGCAGTTCCCTGTTTGTAGATAACTTTTGAGTTAAAGCAGAAAGGTAGAACTGAGTTCAGAGACCTATATAGGTCGTGCTTCCTGGTTCAAAGGATGTTCATTATTTTAATTGTTACGAGCTGTTGTTTTTATTTCTGTTTCTGCTTTGTTTTAGGAAGACACCAGGCATTGTTGTTGGCAGTTTTTGTGACTCCTCTTACTGATCTTCGTTCTGATTTTTCAAAATTTCAAGAAATGATAGAAACGACTTTAGATATGGATCAGGTATGCAATTTACATTTAATTCCTACAGCAAAGTAGTTTTGGAAAGGAAAAAGTAACGAGAAACAAAACAGAAAAATCATATTTAAAAATATTTTGTTTTGAGTTTGTATTTTTGGCACTTTGTGTGGCACCTTTGTGGCTAATTGGTGTAAACTTAAGTGACAGACAAGGAGGAATGGACTTGCTAGGGGATGCTGGGGATTGAACCCATGGCCTTGAATGTGGTGGCGAGTGTCTGACCACTGCTCCATCCAGCCCCACCAGTCCTTTTCAGTGAAGATAGGAGTCATTGAGTGCAGAGACTGGGTGCGGGATGCTTCCTGCTGTTTATCCTGGAACATGGTATCCACCTGCCTCAGCCTCCCGAATGTTAGTGCAAGGAGTACAAGGAAGGGTGTGCGGCAGTTCCGGGTTGAGAGAGAATGACATCATAAATGATTCCGAATGTTCAACTTGGACACATTTTCATCAAGGCAGAGGAATTCTAGTTACTGAACCTCGGGGGCTCATGTAATCTCAGCTGGCAGGAGACTGGGTCACAACAATTGTAGGAGTTCAAGCTCAGTGTAGACTACAGTGTAAATCTCAGAAAACAGGAAAGTGAACAGGATACAAGGAAGCGTCATTTTTTGTCCTGTAGAAAGTTGTTTTGGGGAGGTAAGGTGGTTAGTTTGTGCATAAAATAGGCATAGATGTTCACTTTTTGTTTTTTATTTATTTTCATTTTCTGTGTATGTGTTCTGCCTGTATACAAAACTATATTGTGTGTGTATCTGGTGCTGGTGGAAGCCAGAAAAGGGCATCTGACTGCCTGTAACTAGGTTAGATGATTGTGAGTTACCACATGGTGCTGGGAACCGAACCTGGATCCTCTAGAAGAACATCAAGTGCTCTTAGCCTCCAAGCCATCTCGCCAGCCTCTCTCTGAGTCTCTCTGACTGAGGCTGGCCTCCAGCTCAAGGCCTATATATCAAATGCTGGGATTACAGGCATGCACCACAATATCCTGCTTAAATTTTTCCTAAACTTAAAAAAATAAAAATCTTGGGTTCGGTCCTCAGCTCAAAAAAAAAAAAAAAAAAATCTAAGCTGAATTTCCCATGAAAAGACTATGCCAGGATATATACTCACATTATTGGCATCAAGGTAACAGTTTGGTTGGGTTCTTAGTACCTGTAGATCTATTTGAGTTGATAATTTGTGATCTTGATTTATTTTGGTTGTTTTAGACCGTATGTGTGTTTGTGCACGAGTACTGGTGTTAGTCAGTATGTTCTGGAAAGAATAAGACAAAGTTTAAGAAGTCTAGAAGAGGGTAGGTTTTATTTAGAATTGCTAGGTTCAGTGGAACCCTCTGGAAGGCCTGGTTTCTTGATTTAATCAAAACCAGTCCCTTTGGCCTTAGAGTAGCTACCAGTAGCAGTTGAACCCTATTATTTGCCATGAATAGGTTTTTTTCTGCCAAAGAAATAAGCCAATTTGAGCTGAATTAAAAGAAAACAGGCAAGTTTATTTGGGAGTGAGCTACCGGGCCTTGGGGGATGAGACTGAAACAGTCAAGGGCAGACTGTGGTAGGGAAGCTCTTCACAGTTTGTAGGTAAAGGAGAATGACTGTCTGCTGCATGCTGGGCGTGCACCCCTGGGTGGTTACCTAGGGCTGGGTGGGGCTGGGCGGGGCGGGGTGGTGAGGGGCTTGGGACTGCTGTCAGAGATGTCAAGATGTGTGGTCCTGTTGACTAGGGACTTGTTATTTGCTCCAGCTCAGCTGGCCCTGAGGTTTGTAGGAGGAGGCAGGAAGAGTGGAGTCTGCTGTCCCTGGCAGTGAATGACGGCCACCTCTGCTGGGAGTTGGAGAGCATCCAAAAGTGTGGCCCTAAGGGGCTACATAAGGTTGGTCACAATGAACATACCCTTGGTGGTGAGAAAAAGCTCCTTTCCATCCAAAAGGAGGAGTGGGTATGGGCTTTTAATGAGGCAGAATTGGAGATGTTGGCCCTTGGCTATTTGCAGTCCATGGTTAAGCAGTTACCTCAGCCTGCTGTGAAGAGGTCCCCACTGGGAGGTGGTTTGCCCCAACTGTTTCAGTGGAGGTGACCACAGCACAAGCCACTTGGAGGTGTACCAGTCTGTCAGTGAGAGCTCCCATCCACAAAGAGGATGAGCTGGGTCTCTAAGGGGTTGGTTAAAAGCCCAGGCCAGGGTGAGCATAGAGTCTCCATAGTCTTTGGGCTATGAGTGAGAGGAGGTATAGGGGGATGGGACAGGGAGGAGGGTTACAGAGGGTTGCAGGATTTAGAGCAGGACTGGGGGTCAAGGTAATTTGGGGTTTTTCTAGAAACAGATGAAAGGCTTGGACCCCAGAGGACCCAGGGAGGGAAAGAGGGAAATGACTCAAGGATGGAGAGGTGAGGGGTGGAGTCTGCCATGATGAACTGGATCAGGGTGAGCTTGGGTCTCCTGGGTAAGTTCTGCCACCATGGTGAAGGTCCTCAAACATGGCTGCCATCCACAGATGGAGGGCAAAAGTTCTGGCCTATGGGAGGGCCCAGTTGACTGAGCTAAAACACCTGCAGTCATTCCTCTGTAAAGAGGCAGTAGGGGTGGGTGGGGTCTGGAGGGCCAGGGCAGGCTGCTAAGAGGGTGTCCTCCAGTAAAGAGAAGTGACAGCAGACTGTGGTTGGCTTCGGGGGGAGTGGGAGACTTGGGAACTCTCTCTAGCTGCTTGGTGTAGTGGCTTAGCTGTAAGAGCAAAATTGGGGATCCAGTATCTGAAGAACCCCACCAGGGACAAAAAATGAAAGAATCTGGTTTGCCTGAAAGACTTGGACTTGATCAGAGGTGAGGGTCGTACACCCTGGGCCGAGTTGGATGCCTATGTACACAGCAGTGGGAGAGCACAGCTGGGCTTTAGATGGAGAGGCATGGTAACCCAGGGAACCAAGAGAGTTGAGTAGTAAGTCACTGGTTTTTTTTGGGACAGACAAGGAAAGGCTGCGGAGTAAAATGTCATCTTATATAATGAAGTGTGCTAGGATTAAGGTCCTGAGGAGAGGTCCAGAGTCAAAGCTTGGCAAGAAGAATGAGGACTGTCCTGGAAGCCTTGAGTGAGAACTGTCCCTGTGAGCTGCCTTGAAGCCAGTGCGTGTATCAGGGTCCTCCCAGGTGAAGGCAAAGAGGCAATAAGAATCAGGGCTCAGGGGGACAGTAAAGAAGGGATCCTTTGTGTCCTCTATGGTAAAGTAGGAGATAGAGGAGGAGTGTAAACAGGAGGGTGGAAGGGTTGTTGGACAGGGTAGGTTGGATATCTACCTTATTGGTGTACTATGTGGTAGGCACCGGAAGGCTCGTGCACTGGGAGAATGGGAGTGTTGCGAGGCGAGTCTAGAGTCCCTGGGATAGTAGGTGGGTAATGGCTTGAGACCGCAGCACTGGGTTTCAGGAAACTGGGGTCTGGAGGGAAAGGAGGAGGAAGAGGAGGGTTGAGTGGATCTGTAGGGTAGGGACAGGTGAGCCTGGCGTAGATCTGTGAGGCAACTAGGGAAAGAAGATAAGACTCAGGAAAGGTTATTTATGGGGCCCAGGGAGGCTCCAAAGCAGCTAAGGATTTCATGGCGGAGTAAAGGAACCCAGGCAGACAGGTATGACCAGAAAGGCTCAAGAAGAATCACCTTGCAAGAGTGCAGGGAAGTTCAGGGCCTTAGTATGGGAGGGGGTTACATCCTCGGGACAGATTGGTGATGGTGTGTGACCCAAGTTGAAGTTAAAACAAAGAAGGTAGCCCGTGTCCATCAGGAACAAGGTAGGCTCATCTGTTGCTGCCTCATCTCGGCTTGATGAGGCCATGGAGCCATCAGTCCTGTGGCCAAGGAGCTCTAAGGGTCTGCAGTGTCTGTGCTAGTGGGGCTGGGCCTCTGTAGCTGGGCATGGAAGGCGGGCCCACGTGGGGGCATTCCAATCTGTAGTTGCTGGCCGCCAGTAGGCGGGGTGGCTTCATGGGCTACTGAGGCTAGCGGCAGTTGCCACATTTGAAACAGGCCCCTGGCAGAGGGTAGCCTTCTGCCGTAGCCAAGCCTGCCGGGAGCTCTCTCTGCCACCTCCTCTCATGCTTTTGAAGACTTTAAAAGCTATTTTCACCAGCTTCTGTCAGGGGGTTTGAGAACCCTCCTCTCTCTGCCTTTTAGTTTTTCCAACTATGTGACTGGGACTTGGAGAAGTTAGGTCTGGTCTTCTACCTCATGGTCCCACGCTCCCAGAAATAAGACTCAGACTCGAAATATGTTTACAAATACTTTGGCCATATAGCTGTGCTCTTCTGACTAGATCATAGCTTAGACAACCCAGTTATTTTAACCTACATTCTGTCACGTGGCTAATTACCTGTGCTCAGGTACTATGCGTCCGTCTTGTTCTATCTTCCTCTGGTGAATCTTCCCATGCCTGGCTCTGTCCCAGAATTCTCTGTGCCTCCCCGATGTCTCACTTTCCATTTCCTGCCCAAGCCATAGGCCATAGTCTTTTAAATTGACAGGTAATGCATCTATACAGTACAGAAAATATTCCCTCTACAATGACTGAGAAGTAAAATGGATAGTGAGGACCATGGTTTCTCTTCGGGAGGCTGGTTCCAGGAGAGTATATTGAATCATGGTGGGATTTTCATGGAATTTATTAAAGTCATCATTAGTTGACTCTAACTCCATTCCCTGAAGGAGGCAACAGACCATAAGGTCCCTCCTCTGGTAGCCATCCTGACCTGGCTGGTAATCCCAGCTGGGTTCTGCAGCTGGCACTAACTTGTCACTCACAGGAACTGTATTGTCCACTAAGTGGGTCTAGTCTGTGTACTTTCTGGCGGCTGCTCGAACCCACCCGTGTTCCTCAGGAGTGAGAGTGGAACCCTGTATGACATACAGTTCATAGGTCATAGGCCTGGCAAAGGTAGTGGAACTCTTTCAAATATAGGTGGATAGGTTGGCTGAGGAGGAGCCTCACCACATTTCAGTCTGGGGGAGGTTGTGTAGGGAGAAAGGAACGTGAGTTGGAACAAGGCCCTCAGCTCTTGCCACCTCTTGGAGGGCAGCAGACAGCAGAGGTCTACCAGACTGTTGTAAGAAGCCGTGTGTGTGTGTGTGTGTGTGTGTGTGTGTGTGTCTGTCTGTCTGTCTGTCTGTCTGTCTGTCTGTCTGTCCAGGCAGGGCAGACTAGGGTGTGGGTTACAGGGTCATAGGGGGAGGGGCAGAGCAGGATGGGGAGGAGGTTCATAAAGGGGGAGGTGGTACATTAGAAGGGGAGCAGTGGGAGGAGAAACGGGAGATGGGAGGTGGGTAGGGGGAAGGGAAGGGGTGGGGGAGCCAGTGACTCAATCCAAGTCCTTGGATAAAAGGTTGTTTGGGGCGCAGTGACCCTGGCCAACAAGAGGGGTTGTCAAGCACTAGGTACAGAAGTGCAGTTCCTAAAAACTTGAACATGAGGGAGTTCAGTCTTCTTGCCCTGTGCAGACATTTTCGAGGTCAGTTTGTAGAGTGCCTCCTGGTGGCCATTTAGATTGGTTTTCTAGAATATGCTGAGGTCAGGCCACGGAGCACAGAGCAGAAAGAACCAGGTGTGTTAGACGAGTTTTGAGAGGGACCCAGTTGGATAAATCTCACAGCAGTCAGCCTGGGGCATTGGGGGTTTACATTTAGACCTGGCAGTGCCCGTTGTCCAGTCTTGCTCGTTGACTTATCTCTTCAGTGGAGAAAGAAAATCTCTCAGTTGCAATGGCAGGCACAGGAAGTTGGCTCAGCTGCTGCTGGGTGCCATTCTAGACCAGAACAGTTAGGACTGGTTAGCTGTTGGCTGTTGATACTAACCTGGGTGGGTGGGAAGGGATGGCTCGTAAGCTCATCTCTAGAGACCGTCATCGCCACATAGTACCCAATCCTAGACCACCCTGGACAGCTCCACTCCTGCCCACGGATACCCTTTACTCTTTAAACCCTGCACTCTGCTGGTTTCTCTGGGCAGCCGCCCTCCCGGGCTTCCCTCTCAGTAAATCTGTGTGAGGTCTGTTGTGAAGTGTGACTTTGGTATTCTGTGGCTCCCTACAGCCGGGATCCTTTCCATCCAAGCTGTAACACTCACATATCAGCTTCCTGCAGGAGGGACATTTAAGTGTGAACACTGCAGGGCCTGGCAGGGCTGCTGTGGCCAGTAGCAGTTACCCCTTAGTCACTGTAATGGAGGCGCTTACAGTTTAATATGTGGAACTCAGTCCTAATAAAAGGCCACACTCCTGGGAGCTGACTTAGACCCGCCTCTAACCGTATCTCAGGTTGTAAGGCAAGTTCAAATCACCGTCAGCACAGATATTTGTAATGAACTAAGGCATTCAGATTACATTTTTAGAACAACTTTCAGAAATTCTCCAGAGACTCTCAATTGTTCATGTCTGATCTCTGAAAGTCTTGCTGTGCCCCAGCTGTGCTTAGGAGTTCATGTAATGAAGGGTCTCATTTACACAATGGCTTGCTTCCTGTGCGCTTCCCCCACCCCACTCCACCCCTCAGTAAGTATTTCTGTGGCTGTTTTCCATAAGTCCTCTTTTTTTTCTCCTGTTTTAGAAATAAATGTAGATCCAAACTATCCTAAGCCAAAATTCAAGAAGGTGTTGATTTTTACAAAACTGAACATTTCCTTGGTGTTTCAGTGAATCATATTAATTTTTTTTTTTTCCTTTTTCTTTTTTTTTTTTTTTTCGGAGCTGGGGACCGAACCCAGGGCCTTGCGCTTCCTAGGCAAGCGCTCTACCACTGAGCTAAATCCCCAACCCCTCATATTAATTTTTTAAGATTTTTTTTTACAATGTATACAGTTTATTTTGAACATATCCAGTGCAGATCTTTCCGCTTCCCCTCTGTGGTGGTTTGAATATGCTCGGTCCCTAGGGATTGGCACTATTAGGAGCTGTGGCTGTGTTAGAGGAAGTGTGTCAATGTGCAGGTGGGCTTTGAGGCCGCCTGCTGCTCACTGTGGAAGAAGTCAGTGCTCTCCCGGTCCCCTCCGACTGTCTTCAGATCAAGATGCAGACCTCAGCTCCTTCTCTAGCACCTTGTCTACCTGCACACTGCCATACTTCTTGCCAAGATGATAATGGACTGAACCTCTGAAGCTGTCAGCCATCCCCAGTTCAGTGTTTGTCATTATAAGAGGTCATGGCATCTGTTCACAGCAGTGGAACTCTAAGACAACCTTGGATGTCATTGTCATGTCAAGGCTCGAAGTGAGTCTTAATTATTGGGAGACCCCCCCAAGTGAGACACTAGAACAGAGTTCGATGCAAACACAAGAGATTTATTTTCCTGGGGTGTTGGGGTCTACTCTTTTTTTTTTTTAATTTTTATTAGATATATTTCTTTACTTATATTTCAAATGTTATTCTCCTTCCCGGTTTCCTGTCCATAAGCTCCCATCCCCTCCCATCCCTCTCCCTCATACAGGTATTCCCTCCATACATCCCCCTTACTCCCACCCCCACCCCCCATCTTCCCCTGCACTGGGGGTCCAACCTTGGCAGGACCAAGGGCTTCCCCTTCCACTGGTGCCCCAACAAGGCTATTCTCTGTTACATATGCATTTGGAGCCCTGGGTCAGTCCATGTATAGTGTTTCGGTAGTGGTTGAGTCCCTGGCAGCTCTGGTTGGTTGGCATTGCTGTTTTTATGGGATTGCAAGCTCTTTCACCTCTTTCAATCCTTCCTCTAATTCCCCCCAAGGGGGTCCTGTTCTCAGTTCGGTGGTTTGCTGTTAGCATTGACCTCTGTATTGGACATGCTCTGGATGTGTCTCTCAGGAGAGACCTATATCTGGTCCCTTTCAGCATGCATTTTTTATCTTCATCAATCTTATCTAGTTTTGGTGGCTATATATATATGGGCCACAGGTTGGCCAGGCTCTGAATGGCTGTTATATGTGAAGTTCTCTTTCTTTGTTGGGTCTTTGTGTGGTTTAGGTATAAGAGTAATTGTGGCTTCATAGAAGGATTTTGGTAGTGCTCCGTCTGTTTCAATTTTGTGGATTAATTTGGACAGTATTGGTCTTCTATGAAGGTCTGATAGAATTCTGCACTGAGGGGTTGGGGATTTAGCTCAGTGGTAGAGCGCTTGCCTAGCAAGCGAAAGGCCCTGGGTTTGGTCCCCAGCTCCGAAAAAAAAGAAAAAAGAAAAAAGATTTAAAAAAAAAGAATTCTGCACTGAACCCATCTGGACCTGGGCTCTTTTTGGTTGGGAGACTTTTAATAACTGCTTCTATTTCTTTAGGAGTTATGGGGTTGTTCTGATGGTTTATTTGTTCCTGATTTAACTTTAGTACCTGGTATCTGTCTAGGAAATTGTCCATTTCCTCCAGATTTTCAAGTTTTGTTGAATATAGGCTTTTGTAGTAGGATCTGATGATTTTTTGAATTTCCTCTGATTCTGTAGTTATGTCTCCCTTTTCATTTCTGATTTTGTTAATTTGGATACACTCTCTGTGTCCTCTCGTTAGTCTGGCTAAGGGTTTTTCTATCTTGTTGATTTTCTCAAAGAACCAGCTCCTGGTTCTGTTGATTCTTTGTATAGTCCTTTTAGTTTCTACTTGGTTGATTTCAACCTTGAGTTTGATTATTTCCTGCCTTCTACTTCTCTTGGGTTTATTTATTTCTTTTTGTTCTAGAGCTTTTAGGTGTGCTGTCAAGCTGCTGACATATGCTCTCTCCTGTTGCTTTCTGCAGGCACTCAGCGCTATGAGTTTTCCTCTTACCACAGCTTTCATTGTGTCCCATAAGTTTGGGTATGTTGTACCTTCATTTTCATTAAATTCTAAGAAGTCTTTAGTTTCTTTATTTCTTACTTGACCAGGTTGTCATTGAAGAGCATTGTTCAATTCCATGTATATGTGGGCTTTCTGTCATTATTGTTGTTATTGAAGACCAGTCTTAGTCCATGGTGATCTGATAGGACGCATGGGGTTATTTCTGTCTTCCTGTATCTGTTGAGGCCTGTTGTGTGACCAATTATATGGTCAATTTTGGAGAAGGTTCCTTGAGGTGCTGAGAAGTTATATCCTTTTTTTTTTTTTTTTTGGTTCTTTTTTTTGGAGCTGGGGACCGAACCCAGGGCCTTGCGCTTCCTAGGCAAGCGCTCTACCACTGAGCTAAATCCCCAACCCAGTTATGTCCTTTTGATTTAGGATGGAATGTTCTATAAATATCTGTTAAATCCATTTGGTTCATAACTTCTGTTAGTTTCTGTAGTCTCTGTTCAATTTTTGTTTCCATGATCTGTCCATTGATGAGAGTGGGGTGTTGAAATCTCCTACTGTTATCGTGTGAGGTGCAATGTGTGCTTTGAGCTTTAGTCAGATTTCTTTTATGATTGTAGGTGCCCTTGCATTTGAAGCATAGATATTTAGAATTGAGAGTTCATCTTGGTGGATTTTTCCTTTGATGAATATGAAGTGTTCTTATCTTTTTTAATGACTTTTGGTTGAAAGTCAATTTTATTTGATATTAGAATGGCAACTCAAACTTGTTTCTTTGGACCATTTGCTTGGAAAGTTGTTTTCCAGCCATTTACTCTGAGGTAGTGTCTGTCTTTGTCTCTGAGGTATGTTTCCCGCATGCAGCAAAATGCTGGGTCCTCTTTACGTATCCAGTCTGTTAGTCTATGCCTTTTTATTGGGGTATTGAGTCTGTTGATGTTGAGAGATATTAAGGAATAGTGATTGTTGCTTCCTATTATTTTCGTTGTTAGACGTGGAATTATGCTTGTTTGTCTCTCTTTTGGTTTCATCGCAAGGAAATTATATTCTTGGTTTCTGTACGGTGTGGTTTCCTTCCTTTGAAAAGCTCTCAGGGAGAACTTTCCCTCGGGATGGAGACCCTCTAACTCCAAAGACCAGACCGAGACACCACAGGATGCAATCAGCAAGAGGATTTGGTTTATTGTCGGGATACACAGGCACAGGCACCTGCGGGCGCTTCAGTCACTCGGGGGACTGGCGCGCCCCACAGAACCAAGGATGGGCTTTTATAGGATTTTGGGGAGCAGAAGCAAGCATACAGAAGCAGATGCATGGTTACAGGGATATAATTGGTGGATTCTAATATGGCAAGGGTTTAGCCCGGGGGCAAGTTTCCTAGCTACCTTCTTGAAACATAACGGCTGACTCGGCCCCCCAAGGGTTCAGCCCGGGGGCAAGTTTCCTAGCTACCTTCCTGAAACATAACGGCTGACTCGGCCCCCCAAGGGTTCAGCCCGGGGGCAAGTTTCTTAGCTACCTTCTTGGAACATAACGACTGACTCGGCCCCCCACCAGGGTGTGGGACCTCTCCCGGGGCTTTTTTCATTGTCAGGTGCTCAACCACAGTCGTCCTGTTGCCAGGCCTTCAACCAAACACATCCTGCTTGGCAGCCGCTTTGTACTCAGTGTTTTAACCTTTCTCTGAACCAGTCATCTTAAGTACAGCCTTGCAAAATGGCGTTACTGCTGCTAAGCTGGGGTCTTTCACCTTGTATTGGAGTTTTCCATCTATTATCCTTTGTAGGACTGGATTCGTAGAAAGATATTGCGTAAATTTGGTTTTGTCCTGGAATATCTTGGTTTCTCCATCTATGTTAATTGAGAGTTTTGCTGGATACAGTAACCTGGGCTGGCATTTGTGTTCTCTTAGGGTCTGTATGACATTAGAATCTTCTGGCTTTCATAGTCTCTGGTGTAATTCTTATAGGTCTGCCTTTATAGTCACTTGACCCTTACTGCTTTTAATGTTCTTTCTTTGTTTTGTGCATTTGGTATTTTGACTATTATATGATGGGAGGAGTTTCTTTTCTGGTCCAATCTATTTGGAGTTCTGTAGGCTTCTTGTATGTTTATGGGCATCTCTTTTTTTAGGTTAGGGAAGTTTTCTTCTATGATTTTGTTGAAGATATTTACTGGTCCTTTGAGCTGGGAGTCTTCACTCTCTTCTATACCTATTATCCTTAGGTTTGATCTTCTCATTGTGTCCTGGATTTTCTGTATGTTTTGGGCCAGTAGCTTTTTGTGTTTTACATTATCTTTGATGGTTGTGTCAATGATTTCTATGGTATCTTCTGCCCCTGAGATTCTCTCTTCTATCTATTGTATTCTGTCGGTGATGCTTGTATCTACGGCTCCTTGTCTCTTCCTTTGGTTTTCTATATCCAGGGTTGTTTACCTTTGTACATTCTTTATTGCTTCTATTTCCATTTTCAATTCGTTCACCTGTTTGATTGTGTTGGGATTTTTGTGTTTCCTTTCTAAGGGCTTCTACTTGTTTACTTGTATTTTCCTGCATTTTTTTAAGGGAATTCTTTATGTGTTTCTTAAAGTTCTCCATCATTATCAAAAAATGTGATTTTAAATCTAAATCTTGCTTTTCCGGTGTGTTTGAATATCCAGTATTTTCTTTGGTGGGAGGTCTGGGCTCTGATGATGCCAAGTAGTCTTGGTGTCTGTTGCTTAGGTTCCTGCGCTTGCCTCTAGCCATTGGGGTTGTCTCTGGTGTTTGCTTGTCTTGCTGTTTCTGGGAGTGACTTGGCCCTGCTGTAGGCCTCTGTGTCAACATTCCTGTAGAAATGCTTTCCTGTTTTCTTTCAGCTTTTCCTGAGAACACGTGTTCTGATTTCAGGTGTGTCAGTGCTCCTGAAGACTGCCTTCCAGCTCTAGGCGCTGGCAGGAATCAGGGATTGCTCCTAGGTCCTTGCACCCAGCGGGCACAGTTGGCACTATGCGATTCCCTCTTGGGTCTGGGCTGTGGGCAGAGGATAGTCTCCTCTGACTTCTCAGGAGTGTCCACACTTCTGAGGGTCCAGCTCTCTCCCCCATGGGATTTGGGTGCAGGTTGCTGTTTGTCTGGTTCAGTTCGGTCCTGGGCACACACCAGAACTGTGGGTACTGGCGGCTGTTGGTTCCTATTCCCTGTGTCCAGAGGCACTCTGCAGTTTCCCCTTGGACCAGGGATGTGGGCAGAGGTGTGCAGACGTGGCAGTCTGTCCTGCGGTCTCAGGATGTCTGCACTCCTGGATGGTCAGCTTTCTTCCCCACGGGATTTTCTAGGGTTTACTCTTTATCAGCCCCTCGTAGGGAGTGACTAGAAGGCAACCCCGAATGTCTATAACAAGCAGTTTTTATACTTTTTAGGGGTACAGGTAACATCAGCAAGGTTACAGTTTAAACTTATTGGCTAAGCATATTGACCTTTGAATCTATTCACTAGCAAGCATATGACATGCATTTGAACTCTATCTGGGACCAGAGGGTCAGGCGACTATCAGTACATTCTGCAGTTTTCAAGAACATCCCTGCTCCTCCTGAGACCTGTGGGTGGAGAATGGAACTTGGCCTAGCCTTGGCCTGAGGCGGTGGGTATAAGGCTGGTAAAAGCCCCTAGGGCCCTTCACTTCCTTGTTTTCTTTTTTCTTTATCTTTTAATTCATTTTTATTTCATGTGCATTGGTGTTTTGTCTGTGTGAAGGTGTCAGATCCTCTAGGACTAGAATTACAAGCAGTTGTGAGCTGTCATGTGGGTGCTGGGAATTGAACCTGGATCCTCTGGAAGATCAGCCAGCGCGCTGTGTGTGTGTGTGTGTGTGTGTGTGTGTGTGTGTGTGTGTGTTTTCTATGTGCATGCAGGTATTTGAGGAAACCGGAAGAGGGCTTTATGTCCCCTAGAACTAGCGTTAGAGGTGGTTGGGATTCCCCAGGAGTCAGTTTTTCCCACTGTCTGCATCATGGGAGTTAATCTGAATCACTGTACTTGCGTGGCTTTCTCCAGCTGAGCTTGCTTGCTGCGTCTCTACAGCCAGTTCATATCTCTGCTTAACTCTGGAGTATAACAGTGTCTTAGCGTGCGTGCCCCCTGCTGCTGTGATAAAGACCATGCATGACCAAGGGTCTGTTTCACCTCACAGATCACTGTAGGCTGTGGAGGAGTGGACTTTACTGAGGTGCTCCTTCTCACCAGCTCAGTTTACTTTCTTATATACCTCAGGCTACTGTCTAGGGATGGCACCACCCACAGTGGGCAGGGCCCTTACACAATCGCCATCCTCCCGTGGTCAGCCCTTAGGGGCAGGTTCTCACTGCTGGGGTTCCCTCTTCTCTGGTGACAAGCTCAGGTGACAAGCAGCCACCAAAACGAGTTGAATCCTGCTCTTGTTCTTCCTTTCTCTTTCCTGGACTACAGTTGAACACAGGCTGGGCCTTCTGCCATTGTCAATGCCCCCTCTTGTCGGTCAGTATTTCTTCCAGGGATTGTATGTGCATATTCATTCACTCACTCACTCATTCATTCACTCAGTCAGTTCAATTTTAGCTTCCTACTATCTTAAGTAGTAGGTATTTTTTAATATTTCCCTAAATGTCTTAAATATTTAAATTTCCATATCTAAAGTTAATTAATTGAAGTTTGTTTGGTGCTGGGGAAGGAACCTCAGATACTGTGCATGGTGGTCTGTATGCTCTGCCTCTGGGCTCTGCCTCACGTTTTCTCTTGGGTCCTTGGTTGTGCACTGTGTCTTGTTGAACCTTTGTATTTGTACATGCATGTGCATGTATGTCTGGTGGCTTGTTTCCTCGTGCACTTTACATGTGTGGATAGTCAGTTCTCACTTAGCTGAACTTTGTGTGAATCGTGTGCTTCTTCCCCGTCCTCGACCAGCTTAGCTCCCAGAGTCACTGGCCCACTTAGTGTTGGGATTAAAGGCGTGTGCACCCCTCCAGCTGCAGGGAAGCTTTCTGGACTCCTTCTCAGCTCAGCCTGGGGCTTTCCAGATCTATCGGGATGAATGAACTTAAAACAAGATGCACAAGTGAATGCTGGTGGCTTAAAGAAGAAAAGCAAACAAGAATGGAAGTGTTCTGTGGTGTTTTTACTGAGATTAGAAGTTTTCACCACGACAGCCTGGGGGTCAGTACCAGGAGTAGGACAGGCGAGCAGCTCCTGTGGCGGGGATGTGGCTCTGGGCTGTTTCACCACTGTCCCATTTTCATCTTCAGATGAAGGTGACTCTTTCCAGCCAGCTGAAATGTGTCATTTATTTTGGAAGTGGTACACATAACTTTTGTTCCCATTCTCTTGGCTTGGATTGATTTAGAACCCCATGTCTGGTTCTGAGGGAAGCTAGGAAGGTTGCTTTGCTAAAAACAAAACAAAACAAAACAAAAAGAAACCCAATAGTTTTGATCACAGTAGAAACAAGGGCCATAAAAAGCCAGTGCCTAGCATCCAGACTCCATGGTCAGGGTGGAGGGTGTTCTGCCTTCGCTCCTCCTCCTCCAGGGGGGACGGATGCAAGGCCTCCTTGTTGCTGAGGCACAGTGAGAGTTACCGTTGCTGTACAAAGCACCGGGACCAGAACACTTGGGAGCGACAGGCTCATGTGGCTTACACTTCACATCTTTGAGGGAAGTCAGAGCAGGAACTCAAACAGGGCAGGAACCTGGAGGCAGGAGCGGATGCAGAGGCCATGGAGGGCCTCACTAGCTGGCCAGTCATGGCTTGCTCAGCCTGCTTTTTTATAGAACACAGGACCACTAGCCTAGGGATGGCACTGTCCACAATGGACTGGGCCCTCCCTCATCAATCACTAATTAATAGGTCTCACCAGACCATCCTGGAACTGGCTATGTATAGAGAGGCAAGTTTGGCCTCATGTACAGAGAGTTACTGCCTTGGCCTCCAGAATGCTGGGATTACAGGCTTGGGAACCATGTCTGGCATGAAGCAGACATTGAAATAGTCTCCCTGGTTTTATGTTGGAAAGTCTTCACTTGGCGTTCGTTAGATGGAATTTTTCTCCAACTGATGTTTGGAAAAGCTTGCTTATAATATTTTATCTAATACTTCTGGGGTAGTGGGGCTTTTATAACGTAATTATCTAAAAAATACCCTGGGCTAGAGAGTTGGCTCAGCAGATCGTGTACTTGTGCTTGTAAGGACCCAGCTTTGGTCTCCGGCACCCACAAGGCATGGCAGATCATATCCAGTCCCAGGGGACCCCATGTACTTTTCTGACCTCCAAGGTCACCAAAGCACACACGGTAGGTACCACCAGGCAAATCACTCACATCATAAAATATGAAAACATATAAAACCTAGAAAATCTTAGTATCTTTTATATTTATTTGTTTTCTAATTTCTTCATCTTTTGCTGTGCGTCCTCTATAAAGGTTTTCTACTCTTTCAGAATTGGTAATGTGATTTCAGACCGTCTCTGGTGTATCGGTGAGTCCTTTAGTGACTTGGCTAAGGTCCAGCCTTACCTTTCTCAGTCTTTTATCCCACTACGAGCTCCTTGCTTGTCTCTCTGTCTGTCTGTCTGTCTGTCTGCCTGCCTGCCTGCCTGCCTGCCTGCCTGCCTGCCTGCCTGCCACCTTTGCTGATCCAGTGGCTCGTTTTAGTGCCGAGGTAGGTGGTACTGTTTGAAAAACAGTGACTAAAGTTCTGAGCCCCATGTGGGCGAGTGGCAGGCTGCTCGCCGAGGATGCCTATGGGATGTGCTTCCTTTAGCCACATTTATTTCAGCCACATGAAAGGCCAAGTCATTTCCCCCTGCAGCTCTTTCTCTATTTTTGTTTTAAACATGTATTTCTACATACTTTATTTATGTGCGCCTCAGTGTGTATGTACAGCATGCAGGTGCAGGGGCCAGAGAAGGTCAGAAGAAACATGGCGTCCTCTAGAACTATAGTTACAGGTGGTCTGAGCCCCATGTGATCCTCCATGTGGATGCCGTGAGCGCAGGAGCTGAACTTGGGTCCTCTGTGAGGGCTGTTAGCTGCCCAGCTCCGTCTCCACAGTCTTCCAGCAGCCTTTGGACGGCCTTTTCTCATCTGGAGAAGGATTCGAGGCTTTGCCTCATCGTCACTTTTCTATACGGTGGGCTTGAGGAGGGGAACTTGGCCTGGCCCCTGCTTTGCCTCTGCCCTGGGAGAAGCAACTTACATAATGTAGCACACTTCCAGTCTTTCTTGACAGCACTGGGATTTCTTCTCCCCTGCAATTGATCCTTATTTCTGGATAATCTTCATTATATGTTTAACCGAGTATTAGTACTCTGTTCTATCGATGAGTTATGTAAAGAGAACTGTCTGGAGGCTTTATCAGGAAACTGTGGAGGCTTTATCTAGCCTGTATGTTTATTTTGCTTCTGTTTCATCATTTCCATAAATTTCTGGTAGAAGAGCTGTGTCAGAGTAAACACATCCAAGTCTCATTGCATTTTGCCCTGCCCCTACCTTTTTTGTGTGTTTTGTGTTTCAAGACAGGGTTTGTCTGTGTAGCTTTGGCTGTCTTGGAACTCTCCCTGTAGACAAGGCTGGCCTTGAGCCCAGAGATCTGCCTGTTTCTGTCCTCCGAAGGGTGGGATTAGTGAGATGTGTGTCGATGTGTCTAGCCACCGTTCTTTTTAAGCATCTACCAACTTCACTCTCCAAAGGCGTGGCTGTGCCTATGTAGTTCAGGAAGCCTCCCTAGCATCTGCAGTTTCTTTTCTTAGGTGGGGGCAGGAAGCAGGAGAAAAGCTGCTGGAATGGCTGCCTGCATGGGGAGAGCTCAAGGCTGTTTAAATATTCATGTCCTTTATTACAGCATTTTCCTCTGTTCTCTACTGCTCATTTTAGGTGCTTATGCCTGCTCTCTGATGACCCTAGTACTTTCCTGATATGCAGAGAAGTGCCCCGACAAAAAGCTTTTACGTGTTTATATTTTTGGTTAAGCTGTGGAATACTTTTCATCTTTAAAAACATCTACTCAGAATTTTAGCTTTTAATATTTCATATATCTGGAACATGCTTTATTTTAAATATTTGACTCACTTTCCGCTAGCTTTCTGTAATTTGGTTTTTTCTCCTGTGTAGTTCACTTTGGGAATGTGAAGATGTGCTCTGATTAAGTGGATGATAATTAGGAGCAGTTTATCTCAGCCTTATTTAGTGAATGTGTTTCTGTCGACCCGTTTTAGAAAACTGACTCACTCTCATATTAAGCTTTTATGTATAATTGTCTATTTAATAACTTTTAATGCCTGGTACAGATAGACTTCTTTTTTAAATGTTCTTTTGTAACTTTATTTGTTTAAATTTTAGTCATTTGCTTTAAAAAAAAATAAAAGAGCAGTCACTAGGCTTGAAGAGCCATGAACATTTGAGTCTCTCTGTCTCCATGGTTTGCTCCTTGACTAGGGACCAATTCCCTTAATGCTCAAATCAGTTGTCTTTTTAAAAGTCTGCATAATAAAGACTTAAATTCCATGTATGTGCTTTTAAAAATGAGATCCAGTTTTCATCACACTCTCTTGCTGGTTAATAATAAAATAGGCAGACATGGTGCCACACACCTCGACTCCCAAGTATTCCAGCAGCAGAGCTCAGCAGTTCCAGGTTCAGTGCCCGTCTGCAACCAGACTGTGAGCGCTGTCCCCACAGCAGTAGTAGCGTTGGAGCAGCTTACAGAGACAGCGCCTAAGAGTGCCATGGCTGACCCCAGCATTCACTCTCCTCTAAAATGTGTCATTAAGTCATGACACTTTGAGCTGGATGTTGATGTGCACTGGAGAGGTGGAGGCAGGCAGGTCTCTGTGAGTTCGAAGCCAGCCTGGTCGAAAAAATGAGTTTCAGGACAGCCTGGGCTACACAGAAAAAATCCTGTCTCAAAAACAAACAAACAAACAAACAAACAAACAAGTCATGAAATGTTGATGAGCTTTAGGGGTTTGAGGCAGGGTCTCATGTACCCACAACTGTGCTCCAACTTTGTATACAGTCCTGGATGACCGAGAACTCCGGTTCTCCCTGCCTCTCCCTCCCAGGCAGTGAGATGAAGGTGTGCTGCCATGCCCAGCTGAATTGTGTTTACTGATTTTGCTGTGTGGGTGTGGTATATATGTATGAGCTCTAGGGATCTATCTGTCCTCCTGCTTCTGGGAGTTACAGGAGCGCAAAGCCGTGTCTGGTTTTTATGTGGTCACTGCAGCTTTGAGTTTAGAAAGTGCTCACAAGTTATCTGTCTTGTAAACTGGGGCCTCAGCTGAACTTCAGTTTGAAGAAAAATTTTCAGGTCGTTGGTTCGTTCATTCGTTCATGTTTAGTTATCGTGTTCCTATGTAACCTTGGCTGGTCTGGAACCTACTGAGTAGACCAGGCTGACTTTGAGTCACAGAGAGATTCTCGTGCCTCTGCCTTCTAAGTGTTAGGATTAAGGACAAATGCCACCACAGATTTTGAACGTGTATACACATACACGTGTTTATTTGTGGAAGGGCGGTGCAAGTATACCATTCATGGCACAGCTACAGAGGACAACTCTGGTGTGTCATTTTTCACCCTGTACCACATGGGCTCCAGGGATGGGACTCAGATCGCCACACTTGGCAGTCATGAGTTCTTTTACCCATGAGCCACCTTGCCTGCACTAGCTAGATACAGATTATTGATTTTATGTATGTGAGTACACTGCAGCTGTCCTCAGACACACCAGAAGAGGGCATCAGATCTCATCACAGATGGGTGTGAGCCACCATGTGGTTGCTGGGAATTGAATTCAGGACCTCAGGAAGCGCAGTCAGTGCTCTTAACCGCTGAGCCATCCCTCCAGCCCCCTAGATACAGATTTCTAAGAGGTGTTTTGGAGGAGGTGCTGGGCGTGGAGTGCTGTGCTGAGTTGGGGCTTTTGAGGCTCTTCAGGCAGATCTTTGGTTTGGAGAAAGCACAGTGTGGTGATGGCTCTGACGACTGGCCCTTTCTTTAGCACTACCTGAGGAACTGTAAACAAGGTAACTGGACAGCCACGCCATGGTCTGTGGGTCTGCTTCCATGGGCAATTCCTGTGTATCTTTAAGTTCCTATTGAAATCTGTCAACACGTAGAAGGCTACTCACAGTGTTAGCTGAATGTGTTAGGGATGGTCGTTCCTGCCAGCGTTAGCCAGATGGACACAGGTAGAAGAAATAGCTTCGTGAGGTCTATCTTCAACCGTTTGTTTGTTCCTCTTGTAGGTGGAGAACCACGAATTCCTTGTAAAACCTTCATTTGATCCTAACCTGAGTGAGCTAAGAGAAGTCATGGATGGTCTGGAGAAGAAGATGCAGTCCACCTTAATAAGTGCAGCGCGGGGTCTTGGTGAGGCTGCCCTGTGTCCCCATGTCCCCCAGTCCTTTCTCTTTTCACCCCGAGAGGGCACGAGCTTTGCTCAGACTAGTCCTGTATCTAGTATTTTTTTTTTTTTTTTTTAGTGTGGTGTAATAATTACTTTGAGTAAAATTATGAGCAGAGGCTGTGATAGAAAATTTGACAGATCTTAGGTATAGAAAGTTTAGCTAGCAAATCATTACTCTCTCTGTGAAATTCTTGTCAGAGTCAGATTTTGGTTTAGAAACTGCGTTTGCCCGCTTTTAGTTTTACCCTAGGCTTCAGACGTGCTTTGGTTAAAAAGAGGAGTTTGGCCTGGGCGGTGAGCAGCCCAACTCCTGAGTGGGGAACCTGGCTCACATGATTTCTCCTCTGAGCTCCATGTTGAGCCACTGAGTCACGGCACACGATTCCACACACTCCATACACAAATAGATAAAGTGAGGAAAAATAGATGAGAAATCTTAGGCAAAACTCCATAAGCAAGGGCCTTCTATACCCATTTTCATAGACCTCCAACATCTGAAACAGCATGTGCTCCCCACCACCGCCATCTTGGGTGGGTTCACGCATATGAAAAGCAGCTTCTCCCCTGTCAGGAGCCAGCATGTATATGAGAGGTTAAGGTTTCCATAGGAATATTATACAGTTTCCCAGTGAAGTGGGATTTGAACCTTTCCCAGTGAGCTAATCCTGATTTCTAGTATGTTGTATGTTGTCTTGTAAGAAGTATGTTGTACTAATTAGATGGTTTTTGATCATTTACACTGAAAAGTGGCTTCATGTATTTATTACCTAAGTTTTTTCTTTTTATCATAAAGGATTGGACCCTGGCAAACAGATTAAATTGGACTCCAGTGCACAGTTTGGGTATTACTTTCGTGTAACCTGCAAGGAAGAGAAAGTCCTCCGCAACAACAAGAACTTCAGCACCGTGGATATCCAGAAGAATGGCGTTAAATTCACCAACAGGTCCGGAGCCTGCTATTCTCTTAAGCTTCATGGCTTTGATTGACAAAGAGGTTTTACTTTATTTTATTGTTCACTGTTTGAAAAGCTTTCAACCGAGAGCCATGTTTTGCTTTCTTCCAAGAAGCTAGTAGATTTTTCAGCACTGTTAGCCAGGACGGGTACTTGTTCCTGTGGGCCCAGTTCCAAGGAGGCTGGAGGATTGCAGTGACTTCGAGCACTGCCAGAAGCTGGAGAGACAGACGGCTCAGTGCTAAGAGCTGCTCTAGAAGACCAGGTTCACCCACGTGCTGTCCCACAATTGTCTGCTAACTCCAGTCCCAGCGGGTCTGACAGGCACTCTGGCTGTCAAGGGCAACAGGCACACACAGAGCACGCATGCATACACACACACACACACACACACACACACACACACACACACACACAAGACAAAACACCCATACACTCAAAAAAATACACAGCCAAGAGTGGACCCCATATATATGTTTTCTGTATGGGAATACTAAAGAGTTAAAGCGAGGAGGCCACAGGTCCCAGAACAGTACAGAAGGAAGGTAAGGCTCTTCCCGTGGGACTTTTAGAAATAACCTTTCCTTCCTATGAATAAGTTCTGTCAAAAACCTCCTGGCCTCAGGTGACCCCTGACCCAGGGAAAGGTTTTCAGTACGAACATGAAGTAGCTGCAGCACAGTAACGGCCTCAGGAAGTCTGTGAAATATCTCCTTAAACTGACCTACCATACGCTTAATTCAAACAGCAGGGCTTTCTTTCTACGTGATAGATGGTACCAAAATTTTCCTAGAAATAGGAAGGAGGGGCCGGAGAGATGGCTCAGCATTTAAGAATGCTAACTGCTCTACCAGGTCCAGAGTTCAAGTCCCAGCACCTACATCAGGCAGCTCATGGCCACCTCTAACCCCAGCTCCAGGAGATCCACGGTCTCTGGCCTCTGCAAACATCTGCACGCTTATATACACACTCTTCTGCAGACACAAATACTTTTTAAACAGTTTAAAATAATAGAAATAAATCTTTTAAGAAAAATAAACAGACAAAAAATAATTAAAGCAGAACCCAGGGGGAAGTGCCTCTAACGGACAGAGATGGTCATTATTTTGATCTATTTCACGTTATTTAAAGGAGACGGCCCAGCCGGGGAAGACAGTCTTTGTGTCTGTTGCTTGGGGTAGGATCTCTCTGAAGGAGCGCATGTGACCTGGCACCAGCCTGCCTCTTCTGCAGGAGTCTCGGTCTGTGACATGCTCATGCCGTTTCTTCAATTCCTTTATTTGCGTATTCCATAGTAATCTTTCTGTGCTGTTTTAGGCCCATGGCCAGGTTCAAAATTGTCGTCTTGACCAGCTAGTTTGGTCTACTTCCCTGAGTCCCATGTTTTCCTCTTAGTTACTTTTCTCTTTTAAAAGGTCTACATTTAGTTATGTTGTGTGAGTGTGTGTAGGGGGACACATGCACTGTGCATGTGGAGGCCAGAGGATGACCGTCTTCTCCTGTCCTGTGTGCCCTTGAGATTGAACTTGCCGTGAGCCTCACCAGCCATGGTCATCCCTTTTCTTTGATGTCAGCATTTTTTGCTAAGTCTGCTTTCAGTTTTCTAAAGCACTTTTTATTTTAACCTGTAATTTTCATTGTTCTTATGCTTTATAAGACAAATCTGGATATATTTATGTAATGCATGTGACTTCTGGCAGGCACTTTGATACTTTTAATAATGATTTGATTTGCTTGCAGTGAATTGTCTTCTTTAAATGAAGAATACACTAAGAACAAAGGAGAGTATGAGGAGGCCCAGGATGCCATTGTTAAAGAAATCGTCAATATTTCCTCAGGTAAACTTGGTAGTGCATAAAATGTTTGACTGTGTCCTGGTTTTCCTAATGGAAAAGCGTCGCATGTGTGAGGATAGTTTTCTTCTGTTTAACCTGGGTTCTCTCTTCACATCCCTCGTGGGTCCTGGGAGTGAACTGAAGTACTCAAGTGGCTCGGCCATCTCACTGGCTTTTAGGGCTTTTTCTTACCTTTTCTTTTTTAAGAGTTATTTGTTTCATGTATGTGAGTTCACTGTCACTGTCTTCAGACACCAGGAGAGGCACTGGACCTCATCACAGATGGGTGTGAGCCACCATGTGGTTGCTGGAAATTGAACTCGGGACCCTGGAAGAGCAGTCAGTGTTCCTAACCGCTGACTCTAACCGTCTCTCCAGCCCATCTTTTTTTTTTAAAGGAAGGCCCTTTCTGTGCTGTAGCTAGTCTCTAATTCTTTTTTTTTTTTCCTTTTTCTTTTTTTCGGAGCTGGGGATCGAACCCAGGGCCTTGCGTTTGCTAGGCAAGCGCTCTACCACTGAGCTAAATCCCCAACCCCGCTAGTCTCTAATTCTTACTCGAAGTCCTCCCTTGCTTTTCATCCTCTCAAGTACGGAGACTGAAGGTGTGAGCCACTGTTCAGTGTTTGTTTTAAGTCATTGCCTGGGTCACACTGTAGGGTTTGGAAGTAAGTGTCACTGTAAAGCAAGTGCGGACCACACACGCAAAGCTGATGGTGATCTGTGTGCTGCTTTACAGGCTTTCAGTCTGTTCTCGGCACAGCCCTGGAGGTGTTGTTTTTGTGCTTAAAGGGCAAGCGTGTGACTTGGCGGTATGCATTACTTGCCTGTAGAATGGGTGAATATGTTTAGCTCAGGGTAGGTAGTAGTGTGTTAGGCTGGGGACCTAGACATGAACTTACATCCAGACGGAAGGTACAGCAGTGACTGGGACAGATGGCACGCGCCCAGGTGACTCAGAGCCACAGCATACTGGAGTGTTCCAGCCCCAAACATTAACCTGCCGTGAGAACAGGAAAGCATTAGACAAATATGGACTGAGGGGTGTTCTTCTTCATGCATGGACTCTTTACAAATGTTCCTTTCAAGAAGCATAAAGGACAGCCTCTGTCCAAGATTAAGGAAGACTCACAGGGACAAACAACCAAGTCAAAGGCCCAGCCACTGACTGACTCCAAGGCAGAGGTGTGGCTGAGAATGGGGCTGTGATACCACCATCATGTTCTAGGAAAAGGCGGGAAGACGGCCTTTCTCTGTGGGCTGTGAGCTAAGTTATCTGGGCGTGGTGAATCTTTTAGAAAGCTGTCTGCACGCTTTAGTTCTGCTAAGTCAGAAGGACAGAACTTAAGTTCTGTTTTAACACCCGTGTGTGTGGATGGGCGCTCTGTGAAGGCTGAGCTTCCGCTCTGGGATGCAAGTAACGGAAGCACAATAATCTAGTTGATTTGTGCACTTGAATCTAATTTGCATTTTAAAGAGCCCTGTTAATAAAATACTGTTTATTTCAATGACGAATCTTCCTCAGAAAAACAAAACAAAAACTGTTCATCACCGGGTAGTTAAGGCTCTGGGTTTTAACCTTTGAATCAAGAGCTTTATACTTGAGATCAACTGATTTTTATGCAAACTTCTTATAAAATTAGATTTTCCTTCTTTTCTCCTTCTGTCCCTCTCCATGGGCTCCGATTTTGGCCCAGGCTAGTCTCAAAGTTGAAAAAAAATGCTCTAAAAATATTATAGGGCTTATGAAATGGCATAGTGGGTAGGGGTGGTTGCTTTAGACTGTGTGACCTGGGGTTTCATCCCAGCCCCTGCATGGTGGAAGGAAAAATCCGACTGCCCCTAAAGGTGAGCCCATGTCACAATACCTAAATGCCTAATTTTTTTAATTTTAAAAATTTTATTTTGTTTCATTTCTGTTTTGTTTGAGACAGCCTTAAACATTGCAGGCTAGCTTTGAGTTCATAACCCTCGTGCTTCCAACTCCTAAGTGTTGAGACTGCAGTCGTACGCACCGCATACGTGCAAGTGTCTGCAGAGGCCAGAAGAGGGCATTGGAGATGCAGGCAATTGTGCGCTACCTGGTGTGGCTGCCAGGAACTGAGCTCAGGTCTTCCGCAGGGACAGCCAGTCTTTTTAACCACTGAGCCGTCTCTGCAGCCCTGGTGTGGTTGGGATCTTAACAAGTGTAAGGGTTGTAATAAGGAGTGGGAGGATAGCCCAACTGTAAATAGAGCGTGTCCACCACCAATCCTAGCAGTACACGCTCTGATCCCAGCACTGTGGAGGCAGAGACAGGTGGATCGCTGTTAGGTTACAAAACAGGACAAAACATGGTTTTATAATATGATGAGATGATTATTTTATGTAGGCATTTAAAAGTTAGTTGTTATCGGGGTTGGGGATTTAGCTCAGTGGTAGAGCGCTTGCCTAGGAAGCGCAAGGCCCTGGGTTCGGTCCCCAGCTCCGAAAAAAAAAAAAAAAGTTAGTTGTTATTAACAGGACATTACTTTTATGTGGAAAGGGAATGAACAGTAAGTAGTGTGGGCATGGTACACACACCCTTAATCTCATCACTCGGGAGGCAGCAGCAGGAGACCTCTCTGAGTTCACACAGTCACCCAACATATCTAAAAAGACAAAATTGCAAAGTCAAGATTCCAGCCGTTTAAACACAAAGCCATGGATAATCCAGAAATTAGGAGGCAGGCAGGCAGCACTGCACTCCATTAGCACAGAGACTGTTCTTTGACTCTGACCCTTGTTGCCGTCACACGGTTTATGCAGCCTTAGAATCAGGTAGGTTTGTGTGGTAGCTTTGGCTCCAATGCTGTGACACAGTGGAGTCTTGAATGTGCTGTGTGGGCACAAGGGATCCCCTCACTGAAATCCTGCTGTGCATGCTGACTTGACAGTGAAACTGCCTATATTCTTGGAATCTGTGCTTGCCTGTTGCTTATGATAGTTTTTTTTTTTTTTTTTTAATAATGGTTTTGTGAGTTTTCAAGACATGGTTTCTCTGAACACCCTTGGCTCCTTGACTGTCTTGGAACTCACTCTGTAGACCAGGCTGGCCTTGAACTTCAAGATCCTCCTGCTTCTGCCTCCTGAGTGCTGGGATTGAAGGTAACATGGCCACCACAGCTCTCCTGTGATCTTAACCGTGTTGTCATGCTTTCCTAACCTTCCCAACTTTAGGGGATGTGCTTTTCACTAGTTGATTGGGATTTCTGTAAGGAAAGACCTTGCTGTCTGTTTACCAAGCTTGGACAGATATAATGAAACATTTAACACCGGTGATGTTGAGTTTCAGGGCTTTTCAGATTGTTATAGCAAACTTGTTAGTTTTTTAAATGGCCTTGAGCTGGTCTATTATAAGGGTCTATTTTACTGTGTTGTGTTTCTTCAGGCTACGTGGAGCCAATGCAGACGCTCAATGACGTGCTAGCTCACTTAGATGCCGTCGTTAGTTTTGCTCATGTGTCAAACGCAGCTCCTGTCCCCTACGTGCGACCGGTCATCTTGGAGAAAGGAAAAGGAAGAATTATATTGAAAGCCTCCAGGCATGCTTGTGTTGAAGTTCAAGATGACGTTGCATTTATTCCAAACGATGTGCACTTTGAAAAAGATAAACAGATGTTCCACATCATTACTGGTAAAAAAAAAAAAATTTTTTTTTTTTCTCTTCCTAATGATGGAGTGGAAGTATGCTTTAAGTTGATGAGGCAAGTCTCTCTCTCTGGCATTAAAGAGTGTATTGCTCTGGGTGATCATACATTCAGATCCTGATTGGAAGGAAGGCAGACTTTTGGGGGTGGCTAAAGTTTAGGAGATAATGTATGGATATAGAACTCAGGCACTGACTCCAGAGCCAGTCCTTGGAGGTATGGTAGGGTTTGTCTTCTGGGAAAGCTTAAGCCTGGGCCAGCATGTAAGACAGGCATGCGTTCTTCCTCTTTTAAACGGTGGCTTGGCTATTCTGAGACAGTGACTAGGACCAGAGACTAGAAAACAATAGGGAGTCACAGTGTGGGAATTACAGCCACATCCTGTCATTTTCCTAAGTGGGTATTTAAATGTTAACCCAACCCACACGAGTAAATTGTACATTTGCCAAAAGAAGGGTCATGTTGCATGAGTTTTTAAGTGATTAGAGGAGTTTGCCCAGACTGGTTACTGATAACTAGCCATTTATTGATGAGTACAGTCGCTGAGTGGTCAGTTGGGTCTGCGCGACATCATTCGATGAGCCTGTAGGTGCCTGTGAGCCAGGGGCCATATGTCTGTGGTAGCCCACGGCGAAGCTGAACTCAGCTGTGTTGCTTTATGACTACTGTCCTGTTAGAGGGCTCTGTGTGGGCTTGTCTGATGAAATGGTAAGAAAACTGCATTTGGTGCTGTGTGGACAGTGTTCATGCATGTTTTTTGATGGCCTGTGGGTGGGTGTCTGATTTGTATATCATTACGACTTAAGTAATTGTCAGTTGTAATTTTGGACTAGTAGTAGCTTAATTGTTAGTAGAAGAAATCAGTGACCTTGCATATACACCATTCTAGGTCCCAATATGGGAGGAAAGTCAACATACATCCGTCAGACGGGGGTGATTGTGCTCATGGCCCAAATTGGGTGTTTTGTGCCGTGTGAGTCAGCAGAGGTGTCCATTGTGGATTGCATCTTGGCTCGAGTCGGGGCTGGTGACAGTCAACTGAAAGGCGTCTCCACATTCATGGCTGAAATGCTGGAAACTGCTTCTATCCTCAGGTATGTCTCCTAGTTCCCTGAAAGTGTGGCCCTGTTTTGTATGAAACACATTTGCAGATTTGTCTATAATAAGCCACGGGCATTCTTAGTTCAGTGTTTGTTTGCCTGTGAACTGACTGTATTCTATCTTAAAAAGCTGATTGGAACCTGGGGGTGATGGTTGCTTGCCTTTAATCTCAGCACCTGGGAGGCAGAGGCAGAAGCAGAGGCAGGTGAAGGTGAATATTTGTGAGTTCGAGGCCAGCCTGGTCTGTGTAATGAACTCTAGGATAGCTAGGACCGAAAAGACAGACCCTATCTCAAAGAGGGGGGGAGGGAGAGGGAGGAACGGGAGCGTGGTTCACACATGAAAACCTACCAAACCCACTAGTGTGATTTATATGTTCTACTGCTTTGAGTTTAACAAATAGTACTGTGCTACAGATATCCACAACCTCTGGCTCTTTTCGTCTCTGTCCCCTCTGCCATGGTGACCCCTGGACTACACTCTCTGTCATGTGATTATGCATTTCAGGTCGGCAACCAAAGATTCCTTAATAATCATTGATGAGCTGGGAAGAGGAACCTCTACATACGACGGCTTTGGGTTAGCATGGGCCATATCGGAGTACATCGCAACGAAGATTGGTGCCTTTTGCATGTTTGCCACCCATTTTCATGAACTTACCGCTTTGGCCAGTCAGATACCAACCGTTAACAATCTCCACGTCACAGCGCTGACTACCGAAGAGACCCTGACTATGCTTTACCAAGTGAAAACAGGTGAGCTGCTCAGCTCGGCGTGGGACGTGGGTCTGAAGCAGTGTTGGTGCATCCTTTACTCTCCGGTGGCATTAATCGTCTTTATGGTCTTAGGTTTTTGTTTTTGTTTTTGTTTTTTTTTTTTTTGTTTGTTTGTTTGTTTTTCTTTTCTTTTTTTCGGACCTGGGGACCGAACCCAGGGCCTTGTGCTTGCTAGGCAAGCGCTCTACCACTGAGCTAAATCCCCAACCCCTGGTCTTAGGTTTTTAAGAACATAGTTCACCTCTGGCTTTCTAGTCTAGAGACAAGCAATATACATTATCTTTATCAAAATAATAAAGGGGGTACAGGGAGCTTAGTTTATTACAGCTCTGATTGTAGGGGACTATACTGACATCTTTCAAAGGATCTATTTTCTTTTTTTTTTTTTGTTCTTTTTTTCGGAGCTGGGGATCGAACCCAGGGCCTTGCGCTTCCTAGGTAAGCGCTCTACCACTGAGCTAAATCCCCAGCCCCTCTATTTTCTTTTTAATTAGTGTATTGTGCCTTGTGTGGAGGTCGGTGCACACAATACACGGAGTCTAGAAGAGGGTATGGACCCTCCTCAAACTGGAGTTGTGACCACCCAATCCAGGTGCTGAGAACTGAACCAGTGTCCTAGACGACTCTACGATTTAACCTGAGGCAGCCATCTTTCTGGCCTTTTGTGGCCTTTAGACCTGATGAGTCCAGTGGCTCTGGAGTCTGCTATCCTCTGGTGTGGCGTCCTTTCAGAAAGGCTGGTGACCGTGGGTCTAACACCGCTCAGATTACAGAATCAGGGGTGCTACCCTCCATCAGGAGTTTCTGTATCGTGGATGATTGGTTCAGATAGGGGTTTTCACGTGTCTATATTGAGTCCCATGAAAGTACTTCTGTTTTATTACTGTCCACATGTCTTGATGCTGTCCTTCTTAGTTTTGCCTCAGCGGGAGTTAGAGTCACTATGTCCGCATTATTGATACTGTAGTAGATCTGGCCTTCAGCCTGACACTGTTCTGCCTGTACGTTATTTGTGTGTTGTGTAACACAGAAGTGGTTTCCGAATACTTATGGGCTACGTGAGTCTGGCCTGGATAGAAAGAGTACGTTCACCGGCCCGCCCATTGTGGGACTTGACGTGGGTTGACTGTGGTTTACTCTTGTTTGCTCCAAATTCCAGCTCTAGATGGAAAGCATGGGGTGGGCAAGAGAACTAGTTTGCTTTAAACAGTTGGGGCACAGCCGAGGTGCAGCTGTGCCACGCAGTGTCACTCGTGCCTACACACGGCTGTGTCCTAAGTTCGTTTGTTACTCAGGTCCTTTCACCACTGCTGGTTTGCAGTAAGGCAGAACAAGCGAGGGTGTGAGTCTCATTGTTGGTGGTTGGTTAAAAGGTTTATCTGAAGTGCTCTGAACCATTTGGCTAACGTATTTGAAATATAAAGTTATTACATTTTCCAATGAGGCAATAAGCAGGATATTCTATTTACATAAGTGCTGTTTCTTTCCTCCTCCCCCCACTCCACCCCTGTCTCTGTAGGTGTCTGTGATCAGAGTTTCGGGATTCATGTGGCTGAACTCGCTAATTTCCCTAGGCATGTGATAGAGTGCGCCAAGCAGAAGGCTCTGGAGCTTGAGGAGTTTCAGAGCATTGGGACCTCACAGGGACACGATGAAACCCAGCCAGCTGCAAAGAGGCGCTGCCTGGAAAGAGAGGTGGGTTGGGGGCCGTGAGTCACAGGACCTCTGTGTCCTTGCGGGTCACGACTTTCCCCGTAGGACTGCAGTATTCACTTTCCGGTCATTCTTACTGGCTCATATTTCTCAGCATAACCAAAACTCCATCCCTGGGTTGTTGTTGTTTGAGGTAAGGTCTCACCATATAGCTCTGGCTGATCTACAACTCACTGTTGAGACCTAGATGACCCTGAACTTGTAGAAATCTGCCTGCCTTTGCCTCCAGAATGCTGGGATTAAACATGGGAACCACTAAACCTCTCAGCCTCTTCCTTTCCCTCCCTTCCTCTGTCCCTCCCTCTCCTCCCTTTCCCATATCTGTACCATTCTTCCTATGAAGGAAGGTTGGAGCTGGAATATATTCCTGTGTAGAGCACCTGCTTAGCATGCAGGAATCTGCGGGTCTAGTTTCTGTCTCACACACACACACACTCACTCACTTCCCTCCCAGAACACCACCGAAAGTTCTAGATATGGTAATGGGAGTAAAGAGTGAATAATGTAAACAAGTGTGCATCTAGATTTAATTCTTTCCTTTTTTCTTTTTTTTGGAGCTGGGGACCGAACCCAGGGCCTTGCGCTTGCTAGGCAAGCGCTCTACCACTGAGCTAAATCCCCAACCCCTAGATTTAATTCTTAAAGCTATAGATGTCATTTGATAAGTGTGACACCAGCAGCAAACACGGTTCGAGCTCCATGCTATTTAGAATGTGTGTGAGCAGTAAGAGCAGTGTGTGTCTTCGACTTTCTGAGGAGAGCTGATCGTGGGTGGGCAGTGTTTGTTACCAGAACTGGATCTTCTGTTGAGCCTTCTCTGTAGGTAAGGGGTCAGATTTAGATGTTCACACAGTGCTGCAGAGTATCTCTACTCTAACTTGTTTCTTTTTAACAACCACAGGCTTGCACAGTAATAAAGAACTTCACTGCTGCCTCGTCCTGGCAGCTTCACAGTGCCGTACACTGTGACAGACCTTACAGGGGCACACATTGTGACAGACCTTACAGTGCCGTACACTGTGACAGACCTTACAGGGGCACACATTGTGACAGACCTTACAGTGCCGTACATTGTGACAGACCATACAGGGGCACACATTGTGACAGACCTTACCAGGGCATATATTGTGACAGACCTTACTGGAGCATACATTGTGACAGACCTTACAGGGGCATACATTGTCACAGACCTTACAGGGGCACACATTGTGACAGACCTTACAGTGGGCACACATTGTGACAGACCATACAGTGGGCACACATTGTGACAGACCTTACTGGGGCATACATTGTGACAGACCTTACTGGGGCATACATTGTGACAGACCTTACAGGGGCATACATTGTCACAGACCTTACAGGGGCATACATTGTGACAGACCTTACAGTGGGCACACATTGTGACAGACCTTACTGGGGCATACATTGTGACAGACCTTACTGGGGCATACATTGTGACAGACCTTACAGGGGCATACATTGTGACAGACCTTACAGTGGGCACACATTGTGACAGACCATACAGTGGGCACACATTGTGACAGACCTTACTGGGGCATACATTGTGACAGACCATACAGGGGCATACATTGTGACAGACCTTACAGGGGCATACATTGTGACAGACCTTACAGGGGCATACATTGTGACAGACCTTATAGGGGCATATATTGTGACAGACCTTATAGGAGCATACACTGACAGACCTTACAGAGGCATACATTGTGACAGATCATACAGGGGCACACATTGTGACAGACCTTACAGGGGCATACACTGTGACAGACCATACACACATTGTGACAGACCTTACAGGGGCATACACTGTGACAGACCATACACACATTGTGACAGACCTTACAGGGGCATACACTGTGACAGACCATACACACATTGTGACAGACCTTACAGGGGCATACACTGTGACAGACCATACACACATTGTGACAGACCTTACAGGGGCATACATTGTGACAGACCATACAGGGGCACTCATTGTGACAGACCATACAGTGGGCATGCATTGTGACAGATCGTGCAGGGGCACACATTGTGACAGACCTTACAGGGGCATACATTGTAACAGACCATACAGGGGCACACATTGTGACAAACCTTACAGTGGGCACACATTGTGACAGACCATACAGGGGCACACATTGTGACAGGCCTTACAGTGGGCACACATTGTGACAGGCCTTACAGTGGGCACACATTGTGACAGACTTTTACTTGGCATGTTTGTAGCTTTTACTCAGTGGGCCTTTTTTTTTTCTTTCTGAAAGGATAGATAGTTGTTATACAAAAAGGAAAACTATCCTAACTTGCTCATAATTTTAGATGTGGAAGGTTGCCCTCCTGGGCATAGAATGGTTTTGTATCCTTACTTCCCTTCATATGTCAAACTCACAGGTCCTGATGACTGGGATTCAGCAGGACTGTGTTACGGGAGTCCTGGTTTCCAAGAAAACGGAAACTGTACACTTGTGTTAGTATAAGACATGTGTGAAAAGTTTGCTAAAGGAGACCACGCACTCTTACTGTCATTAGTATAGGCTTCTGGTCTTCTGTTTTTCAGACAGTACATTTTTATCCTTACAGTGCTGGAGCTTGACTTTCCCTGAGTGACGGGTGGGGGAAGAGAAGGTTTGTGTTTCCTTGGTTTGTTTGCTTGTCTCGCAGCACATGTCAGAGGACAGTTTTCAGGGATCAGTTCTCTGTTGCTATCCACCATGTAGGTCTCGGAGATCAGATTTAGGTGACTAGGCTTGCCAGCTCCTCATGTGATTTTAAGTGGAGAAGTATTTGCTTTTCCTGTTGGATATTATGTGCTTCTTGCCTGTTCAGTACTTGCCTGTTGTCTACACGACATGTGGGTACCAGGTGATTCTCCTGTGTGAAATGGGCCATTTAGTTCTTCACATGCTGTAATAAACTACATAGTCCTGACGTGTGCTTAGACATGCTCTAAGTCTTTGTATCCCTGCAACAAGTGTGTGAAGCTGCTAATATTGGTATCCTCATTTTTAGATGAAGACTGTGAGTTAGGAATCTGCCCCAAAAGTTGTAACCGTGTTCCTTGGTACCGCATTGAACAGTAAATGAAAATGGGAGTGTTCCATGCACATACGCCATTTGTGTGCTTGGAAGAGAATGTCACTGTTTCTTCCCTAAAATTTTCCCCAAGATTAAATTCCGTGTCAGTAAATCACTTAAGAGCTACTCAATCCCTTGTCATCTAAAATTACAATAGAAATGTCTTATAAATAGCTTGCTCTGGAAAAGTTCATAGCAACCAAGGACTTTGAGATTCTCAAAATTGCTTACCCGTGATAAAAATGTTTGTTAAACATCTAAAGCACGTTTAGATTAAAATTAGAGAAAGAGTTCATTGCTTGTGCTGGAGAGGTGGCCCAGTGGGAAAGAGCACTTACCGCTTTCCCAGAAGCCTGGTGTTTGGTTCCCAGCCACCCACGTCAGGGGGCTATGATCATCTGTAAATCCAGCACCAGGAGATCCAACCCTGGCATCCAAGGCCCCCATGGACTCGTGTCACACACACACACACACACACACATGAATATACTGTAATGACTTTGGAACATGTGTTTTTCAGCAAGGTGAGAAGATTATTCTGGAGTTCCTGTCCAAGGTCAAGCAAGTGCCCTTCACTGACTTGTCGGAGGAGAGCGTCTCAGTGAAGCTGAAGCAACTGAAAGCTGAGGTGCTGGCGAAGAACAACAGCTTTGTAAATGAAATCATCTCACGGGTAAAGGCTCCGTGAGAGGACAGTGGAGCGAAGCCAGTAGGGAGAGCTCGCCCTTACCCTGCTGTTTCCTGTAGTACTTAACACCAGAACCCGGGGAGCAGTGTGCTGAAGTATTTAGTGATACTTGAAACATGACGGTCTATAGCTGAGTACCGTTTAAATGGGCATGGACAACTTTGAGCACTATGCTGAATTTTATAAATAAAATCATGTAGTTTCTAGATTTGGGGTACCTTGCATTTCTTGCATTATGACTTTTGTATACATTTACTCTAACATTTACCTGTAGACCTTGTACAGATAACGAATGTCAAAACAGAGGCCTTGAAGATCTGCACACACACAGTACATAATTAAAAAAAAAAAGCCTAGTGGGGTAGCACTCACCTTTGATCCCAGTACGGAGGAGGCTAGCCTGATCTATGTAGTGAGACCCTGTGTATATATCTGAATATATATCTTTCCAAAGTAATTGGGTGATGGGCCAGGGAGAAGGGCCAGAGCTGAGGGAGGAAGGAAGGAAGGGAGAGCTACAGGAACCGCCTCACCATGGGGGATGGTTAGAGTCTGGTGAGGATTGGCAAGGGAGTAGAGAGAGGGCACTCACACGCCAGCCCTCAAACAGTAAAAACCTGTGCTTCCTACCCTGGCTATACATCTAAGAGAGAGAAAAATACAACCAAATGACCACACAGACACCAACGGTTTCATTTTTCATTTGATCCAAAGGTCCAGCGTCCTAACAGTGGGTGAGAGTATGTTAAAGTGTGGTCTGGATGTATGAAATAGTCTATTCGTGTTAAGAAACCAAGTAACATGGGAAAGACTGGGCTGAGTCTTGAAAGTGTGCTGAAAGACAGACAGCAGTCACCGGAGTGCACCCATGTTAGTCTGTACGATGAGTCTGCACAGGTGGAGTAGGGAGCTGTGGTTGGGGCTGGGGAAGTGGTAGCTGCCGGGTTCAGTGTTTGTTTGTCCTGGACGCACACCGAAGCCATCCAGTGGACATGAATAGTCATGTTAGTGAATTGTATCAGTAAAGATCACTTCACCTAAGAGAAAAGGTAAACACAAAAGGCTTCTAGAGCTGGGCATGGTGGCACACACACACCTTTTTACCTTAGCGCTCGAGGGTAGAGGTAAGCAGACCTCTGAGCATGGTGAGTTCTGGGGCAGCCAGGGATACACAGACTTCCCCAATTAACCTATGTAAGTGTACTGCCTACTACACCCTCCTCAAGACCTGATCACAATTTTAAGTGGCAGTGCCCACTGTTGGTCAGGATATGAGGGAGAATTGCTCATGGGTGTGAGCTTAAAATTGAAACCATGGCGCCGACATTTAAAATATTCTATTATCCCAGGGCGCATTAGAATGTCCATGAAAGCTGAACAGAAATGGACTATAGCTCCACAAAGTGACATCAACAGACCTTCGAACAGGAGTCAAGAGAGACAGAAAGTGCTCCACCCTCCCCAACTTACATGAAATTTAATTTTTATTGCTTGTTTTATGAGTGTTTGACCTGCATACATATATACACCACATCATGCCTGGTGCCTGTGGGGTCCCAGACAAGGGCCTAGGATCCCCTGACTGGAGTTATACACAGTGGGGAGTCCTATGTGGGTGCTGGAAATCAGACCCCAGTCTGCTGAATTCTCTCTCCAGGCCAGTATGGCATTTAAGTGGAGGGTAGAACTGTGTTCACAGCAGGGTGTGACTAAAATAGAAATGACTGAGCCAGCAGAGTCATCCTGGTACGGTGGACTTTTTCCCAGGGCCTCTGGAGAGAGAGTACCTTAGTGGCTTCGTGGGTCTTCTTTTGAAAATTACTGTTAAGATGGGCAGTTTCATTTCATACGTATAAATTTTGGTGTGAAGATAATTGAAAATTTAACCTGGTCTTTAAAGTGTTGTTTATTGTGCTCTTTCTTGCCATTGGCTGGCTAGCTTTTCTTTCAGGGGTACCAAAGGCTTAGGAAGAAGGCCAACTTGAGTAAAGTGTGTGTGTTTGTATTTTATATTTTGAGATAGGATCTTTCGATGACAGGCCAGGCTGGTCTGGAGCTGTAGATCCTCCTGCCTCAACCTTCACTCCTGTGCCACCACCAGCTGCAGGGGGATTATTTGTTTATTTACTCATTTATTTCTTGAGACAGTCTCACTCTAACCCTGCTGGCCTTGAGCTCATAGAGAGATCCTTCTGCCTCTGTCTCTTGAATGCTAGGATGAAAGCACGCACCGCCATTCCTGGCTCAGCCAGAGATCTTTATATAATTCAAAAGCAATTTTTAAAGTGAGCTGAAATATTTTCATCCCTTGGATGGCTGTGAAAGGGTGTTTTTAGATTGCTGTACAGAAGCATGTTGAAAATGGAAATCAGCTATGGTAGACTTAGTTGTTAGGGCTACAAGAGACCGAGTCCAAGACAACAAGCAATCTTGGAAGCTCTGAAAGCATGGCTACTTCCATACTCTAAAGGAAGCTTGGGGTTCAGTTCTAAGACATTTTAAAAAGATGATTAGGATCCTGGGGACTGGAGTTGTATCCCTCACATACGCATCAGACCAGGCAGGCCCTTTGGAACCTAAAGCAACCTAGTTTCTGTCCTCCCAAAGAGTTGGGCTGGAGAGATGGCTCAGTGGTTAAGAGCACTTGTTGGGGCTGGGAGAGATGGCTCAGCGATTTTTAGAGCACTGACTGCTCTTGCAGAGGTCCTGAGTTCAATTCCCAGCTACCACACACCATCTGTAATGAGATCTGATGCCCTCTTTTGGTATGTCTGAAGACAGCCACAGTGTATCCACATACATGAAATAAATAAAACTTAAAAAAAAAAAAAGCACCTGTTCTTCCAGAGGACCTAAGTTCAGTCCTCCATACCTGCATAGAGGGCCAACACTGCCTGTAATTCCAGTTCCAGGGGTCCTAGACCTGTGACTTCCTAGAGTACTGCACTCAAATGTATGCATACTACCACATAAATAACATACAAACCCATAATTAAAAAGTAATATGCCGTTAACAAAAAGTTCATATAAATTTTTAGCTCTAATTTTGTGGGGGTTTTGTTCACAGTTGAAATATTAATCAGTATTATCAGAATAAAACAAGTATGTTAGTAACAGATTTACAAAGTCAACCCAGGGTTAACATGAAATCTGTTGGCCATATACTCATGTTTGAGAAAATAGTTGGTTTTATATCTTAACGGTTTAAAAAAACGCCATCTAGAGCAAGGCAGTGCTGGCCCACGCCTTTAGTCCCAGTACGTGGGAAGCAGAGGCAGGTGGGTCTACAAAGTGAGTTCCAGGACAGCCAGAGATACCGAGAGAGATACCGAGAAAAACGCTTGTAACACCTGCCACCCCCAACCCCCAATTTATCTAAGATGCAATTTTGTAATTGACTGTATTTTTTCTTAAAAATTTTGTTGATGAGGTTTAAAGATTCTAATGAAAGAGTGGGAAAAGGTGTGTGGTGTGTGTGCGTGTGCGTGTGTGTGTGTGTTCAAATATATTAAGTTGCCAGCTGTGGCAGCTTAGCTGGCCGGGTGACTAGGGTAGGTATATTTAAAGAATAGCTTGTTCCCCTCAGTCTTAATGTTCCACATACCAAGCACATCCTGTGAGACTTCTTGAGTATTAAAGACATCGTCTATCCTTGGTCTTTCTGCATTTAGCTCTTTTGGGGAAGTGTGTTTTTACCCTCAGCATATGGCATGAGCTGCTGATTCAGAGTTGAATGGCTCTTTAAGCTTGTTAGTTTCGTTCTGTTGATTAAAATGGTGTGCAGAATAGTCAGGAAAAGCCAGTCCCTGGTCTGAAATAAACATTGTTAATTAGCTTGTGGGGAGGAACAAACAAGGAAAGAGACTTTTACACAGATTTTTGTGTGTTTGGGTTAAGGAGCGAGGGTGTGGTCAGGCAAGAGGATGAAAATGCCCAGAATGGCCTATTTTTAGAGTGAAGCTGCAGGTGCAGCCCAGGAAGAAAGAATCACGTCTGCCACGTGTCCTCCCTCTCTGTGCCCACACTGCCTTTTTTTTTTTTTTTTTTTTTGGACAGAGCTTTAGAATTTACACTTTCGCTGTTGCCCAGCAGTGAGGAGGATTCTGACTTTGAGGCCAGCCTGGATTTACATAGGCAATTTGAGGCCACCTCCAACTTCTTGAGCTACACCATCTCAAAAGGCTAAAAACAAACAAAAACCCTGGCATAGCCTCTCTCAGATCGTGCAGAGCCTGGTACAGTGCTGAAGGGTAGTGACTCCTGATACACAGCAGCTACTGTAGATTCCTTCTCCCTCTTCTCCCAGGGAGGGAAACAGCTTGCCTTGCATGGGACACAGTGTTTCCTTCCATCCCCCCGGTTTCAGGCAACGTTCAGAATATACTCCGATTCCAGTCAGCACAGCTTTACTTTAGGGTGTGGTTCCTCCTCTCTGAAGTGTCCCCCTGCACATAAGCAGCCATATTGGAGAGCCAGGAGCACAAGAGCCGTATGACGGTGGTGCTGTTAGATAGTTTTGTGTGAACTGTCCTTATTTTCTTGAGAGAGGGTCTCGAGCCCAGGCTGACCTCGTAACTTGAGACCCTCTTGCTTCAGTTTCCCTAATCCTAGGATGGTAGGTGGGAGCCCCGATGCCTTCCCCATCCAGCCTCACTCATAACCTAGACCTAGTGACTAAGAAAGGAATTCTATCTATAAAAAGTTCTTATTTTAGAGGATTACCACAACAGACTGTTTGCTCAGAATCTGCCAGTCACTGCGGCCCTACTAAGCTTTACAAGTTATCGAAGATGGAGATAGCTATAGCCTAGTGGAGAATAATTAAACTTAAAGCAGTTTAACCTCTCAGTTTAATCACTGACCTTCAGGATGAAATCCGCCACCAGGATCCTTTCCTTTTTTAATTTTATTTATTTATTTATTTATTTATTTTTTTGATCCAGGGCTTCATGTAGCCCAGGCTACTAAACTGGCTGTGTGACTGGGGGTGACCTTGAACTTTTAATTTTTCTGCCCCTACCTTTCAAGTGCTGGGGCTATAGGGATATTCCACCGTGCCCCGTTTATGTCGTGCTGGGGATTGAATTCGTTGTGTGTGCTACTCAAGAACTCTCAACTGAGCAATGTGCCGAGCCTCCGTTCTCCCCGTCATGATCAGGCTCAGGTTTTAATGTTTATTATCAAGCAAACTGGGATGTTTTATTGTAGAACATTGGCTAGCTCAGTCATATCAATCAAGAAAATGACTTTCCATGCTGAGTCCTTAATGTCAAAACATGGATTCATAACGTGCTAAAATCAGCCTTAGTATTTACTTCATGAAGTCGTTCATCTTAAACTTCACGAGGGTCTGAGAAAGACTTTAGTTGTTTGGGGGTTGGGGAGGCTCTTCCAAAGACTCCCTAGGCAGTTGTCTTAGTTGCTCTTGCCATGACAAACACCATGACTGTGTTTAATTTGGGGGGCTCACAGTTCCAGATGGCTAGCGTCCATGACGATCACAGCAGGGAGTGGCAGGGAGTAGGCAGGCGCGTGCTAGAGCAGGCGCTGAGAGCACACATCTTTCGTTTGCTTTTTCTTTTGAAACAGGGTCTAACTATGTAGTTCTCATTATTCTGGAACTCTCTGTAGACCAGGCTGACCTCAAACTCATAAGAGATCCACCTGCCTCTGCCTCCTGAGTGCTGGAATTAAAGGTGTGCACAGCCACACTCAGCTGAGAGCTCACATCTTGATTCACAAACACAACACGAGGCAGAAAGAGGTAGCTGGGAATGGTGTGAGCCTGCCCCTAGTGACATAACCAATCCCACAAGACAACACTTCCTAATCCTTCTCAAACAGTTCCATCAACTCTATTCTCCACCCGGCCCCCAGGCTTGCTGCCATGTTATAACACAGATGCATCTAGTTCAGCTTCAAAGCTTCCCTGTCTTCCAGTCTCAACACAGTTTAAAAACTCCAGTCTCTCCTGAGACCCAAGGCAGTCCCTTACTTGTAACCCTCTGAAAAATCAAAATAGCAAATTGTATCCTTCCAATATCCTTCCAACATACAGTAGCACAGAGTATCCAAAAGGGAATTAGTGGGGCAGGTGAAGAAACACTGGACCAAAGCACGATGGAAACCCAGCAGGTCTGTAGCTCCATGTCTGATGTCCAAGGGCTTAGACGGCTCTGCCCTTCCAGCGTCGCTGATTACAGCACACTTCTCTTTTGAGTTGGTTTCACTCCCCACGTGCAGTACTCCCTGGCTCACATCCCATGGCACCTGTAACACCCTGGGGCGCCCAACACAATCCTTGACTTTCTTTTTCTACATAAACATTTGTGTTTATTAATTTTATTTTGTAATGTATTATTTTTTATGGGATATTTTATTTACATTTCAAATGTTATCCCCTTTCCCAGATTTTTCTTCGCAAACCCTTCTCCCATACCCTCCCCCACTCCTTTTATGCGGATGCTCTCCCATCCACTTCCTCCTGCCTCCTGCCCTGCCATTCCCCTACAAGAGCATCGAGCCTTCACAGGACCAAGGGCCTCTCCTATCGATACCAGACAATGCCATCCTCTGCAACACATGCAGCTGGAGCCGTGGGTCCCTCCGTGTGTACTCTTTGGTTGGTGGTTTAGTTCCTGGGAGTTCTGGGGGGTCTGGTTGGTTGATATCATTCTTCCTGTGGGGTTGCAAACCCCTTTAGCTCCTTCAGTCCTTTCTCTAATTCCTCCATTGGGGTCCCCATACTCGGTCCAATGGTTGACAGCGAGCATTCGCCTCTGTATTTGTCAGGCTCTGGCAGAGCCTCTCAGGAGACAACTATATCAGGCTCCTGTTAGCATGTACTTCTTGGCATCCCTAATAGTGACTGGGTTTGGTGTCAGTGTTTGGGCTGGATCCTCAGGTAGGGCAGTCTCTGGACAACCTTTCCTTCAATGTCTGCTCCACACTTTGTCCCTGTATTTCCTTTAGACAGGAGGAATTCTGGGTTAAAATTTGGAAATGAGTGGGTGGCCACATCCCCCAACCGGAGGCCTTGCCTAACCTCTGGATATGGTCTTTACAGGTTCTCCCTACCCTTTGTTGGGCATTTCACCTAATCTCATCTCTGTTGGGTCCTTGGGAGCCTCTTGCTTTCCTGGCATCTGGGACTTTCTGGTGGCTACCCCCAGTTTCCCACTCACCATTGCTACACACCTCTGTTCCAGGTCCTGACCCTCTGTATATCATCCCTGTCTCCTCCCATATTTGATCCCGACCCCCTTTCTCCTCCCCTTCTTCTCTTCCTTCCTAGTTCCTCCCTCTACCTCCTGTCAGTATTTTATTCCCCCTTCTAAGAAGGACTGAAGCATCCACGCCTTCCTTCTTCTTAAGCTTCATGTGGTCTGTAAGTTGTATTTTGGGTAATCCAAGCTTTTTGTCTAGTATCCACTTATCAGTGAATACGTACCATGTGTGTGCTTTTGTGACTGGGTTGCCTCACTCAGGATGATATTTTCAAGTTCCATCCATTTGCCTGCGAATGTCATGAAGTCATTGTTTCTGATAGCTGAGTAATATTCCATTGTGTTAATGTATCGCATTTTCTGTATCCATTCCTCTGTTGAAGGGCATCTGGGTTCTTTCTAGCTTCTGGCTATTATAAATAAGGCTGCTATAAACATAGTGGAGCACGTGTCTCTTTTATATGTTGGGGCGTCTTTTGTGTATATGCCCAGGAGAGGTATAGCTGGGTCCTCAGGTAGTGCAATGTCCAATTTTCTGAGGAACCTCCAGACTGATTTCCAGAGTGGTTGTACCAGCTTGCAATCCCACCAACAATGGAAGAGTGCTCCTCTTTCTCCACATCCTCGCCAGCATCTGCTGTTACCTACATGTTCTCCCACAAGCTAAGAATATTTTTACCAGCCCTGAGTGGGAGTGGGTAACCCTGGGCTTCTCCTTATTGCTCTGTTTGTGCAACTACGGACTGAGTCATATGGGCCTGGTCACAGGAGTAAGGAGAGCAGCAGGATAGTCTACTCAAGACTAACTCGGGCCACAGTCCTGCTCGTCTCTGTCACTTTAAACTCGTCCCTCCCACCCTCGGTTTCCTTCCCTCTAAGCTAAGATATTAGAGTGGATATCAGGCTTCAGATGCCATTCCATCAGGGCTGAGTGAGTAGAGTGTGCAGGGAGCAGGAGCATCCAGAGTGCCCTGACCAAAGAGCATCCAGAGATGTACAACACCAGTGCTTAGGGTAGAGGTCATAGGTTCGAGGCCACAGCCCTGAATAAGGTTTTCAGCTCATTCCCCAGCTCTGCAGAGCAAAACAAACAAACAAACAAACAAAAAAAAAAAAGCCCACTAATGAAGAAAATGTCTTTCATCCTCACTTTGATACCTGGAAACCACATGGTAGAAAAGGACTCCAGCAAGTCATCACACACAACTAGGAAAACATGAATCCTAAATACTGACAAATGTAACAATCATGTAATGCCAAGGTAGTCTTTTCAGACGTGTATGAGCTGTTTATATTTAAATGAGATTAAAAGTAAGTGCCTACCAACATTTTTCTGGGTATGAGACCCAGGGCCCCACATGCTAAGGAAATATTTAACCATTTAACTACATTTCAAACACTTATCTCTCTATGGCAAAAACACTCAAAATCATTGCGTGTAGCTCTTTGAGGTACAATTGCTTTGGAGATACACGGTCTGTACTTGCTACGTTTAGTCCCTGTGCTTGCTGCTCAGGAGCGCAGTGTGCTTCTGACTCACACAGTCAGCCTCTCCCCAGCCCTCTCCTCCCTGTCCTCCAAGCCTCTGGTCACCACGTCCACCTCTGTGAACCACTGTTATTGCCATGTGAGTGAAGTCACCTGGGGCTTTCTCTTCCTACATTGTGTCTATATTGTGTCACTCAAAGCCACGACCTCTGTTTCTCCAATGAGCTGAGGCAGAGAAGCAGAGATGCTGTGAATTCTAGTGGTTTACCCACAGGAACTTAAACATCTAGGAGCGTTAGGATAGCAACTGGACTGGGGGAAGGCTGTGAGCATGTGAATCTGCTACTCTTTGTAAGATAATCTCTAAAACTGGAAAACAGCCACGTAACCATGCTATTGAAAACCAGAGAGGAAAAGCTAGAGAACCGTGCTAAGAGGGTTGAGCGAAGCTCCCTCTGGGGCAGTGAAGAAGGCAGCATTGGGAGGGGCTATATGCTCCATTTTGTGTGCCTTCCTGATCTACACAGTGCTTTTCAGGTCAGCCAGGGGTGCAGAGCGAGACCTTGTCTCAAAAACAAAGAGAAAACAAACAGAAAGTAAAACAGCAGACACCAGCAATAGAGCCACAGAGAAAGAAGCCAGGAGGATACTCCTTCAAAATAGCTCCCTACCCCAAATTAAGTACTTTGGAACATGAAAGTGAAGGAGAGAAAGTTTCTACAATGAAAATTCCAAGGCATTGTAAAAGGAAACCAGGTTAACTGGGTGTGGTGGTGTACGCCTTTAATCCCAGCACTTTGGAGGTGGAGGCACATGGATCTCTGTGAGTTTTAGGCTAGCAAGTCCAGGACAGCCAGGGCTACACAGAGAAATCTTGTCTTGAGAAACCAAAAGAGAGAAAAGAAAAAAAAAAGAAAGAAAAAAGAAAGAAGACACCAGAGGACAGAAATAACTCCTATGGTCCTGAATTAACAGAATTAATATTGTGAAGATGGTTATAGTACTAAAATTAACTTACAGATTGTGATGGTTTGTATATGCTTGGTCCAGGGAGTGGCACTATTAGAAGGTGTGGCCTTGTTGGAGGAAGTGTGTCACTGTGGGGGTGGGTTTGGAGGCCCTCCTCCTAGCTACCTGAGGATGCGCAGTCTGTTCCTGGCTTCCTTCGGGTGAAGATATAGAACTCAGCTCCTCCTGCACCATCCCTGCCTGGATGCTGCCATGCTCCCACCTGATGATAATGGACTGAACCTCTGGCCCTGTAAGCCAGCCCCAATTAAATGTTGTCCTTATAAGAGTTGCCTTGGTCATGGTGTCTGTTCACAGCAATAAGACCCTAACTAGGACTCAGATTTAATACAATACCTATCAAAATTCCAAAGTCATTTTTCACAGATCTAGAAAAAAATTCAAAATTCATATGGAACCACAAAAAGTCTTGAATAGCCAAGGCAACCCTGAGGAGATAGATCACAGCTAAGGGGTCAGCACCCCGGGCTTCAGAGTACACTGGAAAGCTCCAGTGATAAACACAGCTTGGTCCTAGCATAAAAACCAAGTGGAACAGAATAGAGGACTCAGAAATAAACCAATGAAGCTATGGCTGCTTACCTCTGGACAATGGAGGCAAAACCACACTGGACAAAAGCCTATTCTACAGACAATGATGGCAAAACTGAATATCCACCTGCAGAAGAATAAGATTACATTTGTTGTTTTCACCCTATACAAAAATCACTTCTCAGTGGACCAACGGCCCCAATTAAAAAACACTTAGCAGTAAAAAAAATAAGTAAATAAATAAACCTTAAAAAAGAAAAGTGCCAGTATTAGCCAAGGCAGGTGGTGTCTCCAGGGACAGCTAAGAGCAAAGACCTGGTGCCAGCCCCACCAGCTGCACAGCTGCAGAGCTCAGGTCAGAGCCTGGGTCAGCTCACAGTCGCACAGCTGCTCCGTCTCTGTCCCTCTTAGTCCCTCTTGCATCAGGCAGCTAACCGGTGCTTTGCAGCATGCTAATGGGTCCTCTGCTCTGTAGCAACAAAATGACAGTTTTCTCTTGCATCAGCTACAAACTAGCCTAGTAATTGGTTCCTAGTAACTGTTCTTCTCTGGTTCACTGAAGAGATGGGGAGAATTCCTAGGGATAAGTCTTTAACCCTTTCCTGGCTTCTTGCTGCCACACTGCCATGCCCAGGGAACACGGGCTCCATCATCTCCTCATTTAGATCATTTGTGAGTTTCCAGATTCCTCATGAAATGTCCAATTAAAATCGCAGAAGAAGCCTGGGCTCTGCACATTGTCTTCAGAGGAGTGACGAGGCACTGACTGTGGAGAAAGGAAAGGAAGGCAGAGCTGCTGCCCAGGTTAAGATAACAAGAATTCGAGGTCTTCTTGTATAAAGGGGAGAACGTCCTAAAGCTTAATCAGGAGAGAGAAATTGGTATCTGTTACGATGAGACGCTAGCACTTGTCTTGGAGCAGAAGCTGAAATGAGGTCTGGGAGCATTTAGTTATCCTCTAAGCAGCCTCTGGACCCCTTAGGACATGTTCCCATCCAGCCATTGTTTATACCCAGGTTGGATATTTAGCTGTTGCTTCTAGATTGTATTTTCCTGTCTTCTTTGATGACCAAGTTGCAATGGCGTGAATAATAGGTTCTCAGTGGTTAAAGGTGGTTAGGGGACGGCTCAGCAGGTAAAGGTCCTTGCTATACAAGTGTGAGAATCTGAGTTTGAGTCCCCAGAAGCCCCATAAAAGCTAGAAGCAAGGCAAGGATATCTGGGATCCTAGAGCTCTTGTGGGAGATGAGAGGTGGAGGCAGGAGAATGCCTATAAATTTGTGTGACATACGAAATGGAAAACAGTGAAGAGACTCTGTCTCAAGGTGGAAAAGAAGGATTGACTTAAGGACCTTTGACCTCCCACGAGAGAGAGAGAGAGAGAGAGAGAGAGAGAGAGAGAGAGAGAGAGAGGATATGATATAATGTGGAGAGAAATGGATAGGTAGATGGGTAAATGGATGGATCAGTGGATGAATGGATGGATGGGTGAATGGATGAATGGATGGTTGTGTGGGTGGTGTCTGTATGTATGTCTGTATGTCTGTATGTTTGTATGTATGTATGAATGTGTGTCTGTATGTATGTATGAATGTGTGTCTGTATGAGTGGGTGGTGGATGGGTAGGTGGGTGGGTGGATTGTGGGTAGATGAATGGGTAGATGGATAGGTGGATTGTGGGTGGATGGATAGATGGATGGATGGATGGATGGATGGATGGATGGGCAGATGGTAGGCAGATGGATAGTTCTGGATTATCATATTTGGCACAGGAAAAGATTCTAGATCCCCGAGGAAAGGAAAGAAAGGAGCTGGTACTCATCGAGTGTCTGTGCTAGATGCTGTTTGACACTTTTTAATGTCATTTCAGAAGGTCCTCACACAGAAACAGCTGGATAGGTTTGTCTTCTCATTTCAAGATGTTAAAACAGCAAGGCACTGGTGGACCATGCCTCTGTCCCCAGAACTGGGGAGTCAGAGGCAAGTGGAGTTCAAGGCCAGCCTGTCTGGAGTGAGTTCCAGGACAGCCAGGGCTTCTTAGAGGAACCCTGATTCTGAGGGAACTTAAGGAGTTTGGTAGGGATTATCATCTGGGTCAGTGTGAATGAAAACAGCCACTACTGTCTAAAAGTCAAGCTGAAACTGAGTTGAAGGTAGATTTTAGCCCTAAGTCGTGGCTCAGGTTTAGGACTATAGAGGAACAGGTTCAGCCACACTGAGGGCTGTGGTAGGGATTAGGGGAAGTCACCTACAGCAGGACTCAAATCTGTCCCCCTTCTTAATGTGAGAGTAGTCTGAAGACAAGTGTTCTCTACCCTCAGAAGAGCTTCCTAGAATGCTGGGTCCTGGGCTCCAGGACACTACCTGTCCCCTACCTTTGTTCCCAAGGGCTGCAGGCTACAGCTTCTCACTTATGCTAGAGGAGGTGTCACTTGGGTGTGTGTGTAGCTGGTGGCCATGGAAATTTGAAGCTTGCATGTGGATCTGGTGCTGGAGATGACATCTTTGGTGTGGCTGCTCTGGTACCCAGGTTTAAAAGCATCTTTCGACACCAGCCACAAGCCTGCTCCTCACAAGCCTAACTGACGTGAGTCTGTGGGTCAGTCAGGCAAGTGTGCACACCCTGCCTATGGAACAAGCCACTGTTAGCTGTTCTGTCCTTTCTGTGACTGGGCTTCTAACAAACAGATCATTTTACCTCAGGGTCGTCAGCATCACCCTTCACTACTGTGATTTCTGTTTATGTCCGCCAGGTATCACTGAGTCTACTCTGTGGAATGTGTGTGTGCGTGTGCGTGTGTGTGTCTCTGTGTGTGTGTCTCTGTGTATGTGTGCGCATGCACGCGTTTGGGCCAGTGCTGTCATATGACTAAGCACAGATACCCTTCTGTTTCTATTTATAACCCTGAGGTCTGTGGCAGCTGTCTGTGGAGGGGGCTTCCATTGTACACAGTCATGTTTCTAGAGCAATGATTTACTCTGGTTGTGGGGTATGGATGTATTATGAGTGCATACAGTGAATAGCGCCTAGGGCTCTCAAGGGAGAAGCCAGTTGGAGGTAGAGGGGACCACAATAGGATGTGAGGTGGAGCAGGATGTCAACCTCAGCCCCTCTGCCCCAAGGTTGCCCCTGAGTTCAGGCCTTCCGAGAGGAGCCTAAGCCCTGGAGAGGAGAGGAGCCTGGGCCCTGGAGAGGAGAGGAGCCTGGGCCCTGGAGAGGAGAGGAGCCTGGGCCCTGGAGAGGAGAGGAGCCTGGGCCCTGGAGAGGAGAGGAGCCTGGGCCCTGGAGAGGAGAGGAGCCTGGGCCCTGGAGAGGAGAGGAGCCTGGGCCCTGGAGAGGAGAGGAGCCTGGGCCCTGGAGAGGAGAGGAGCCTGGGCCCTGGAGAGGAGAGGAGCCTGGGCCCTGGAGAGGAGAGGAGCCTGGGTCCTGGAGAGGAGAGGAGCCTGGGCCCTGGAGAGGAGAGGAGCCTGGGCCCTGGAGAGGAGAGGAGCCTGCTCCTACCCTCTGGGCTGTCAGGTGCTGAAACATCACCCTCAGCAGGAAGCTGTTCCATCCCAACAGGGACGTTTCCCCCATCATGCATCCAGGTTGCTGGTCCTGCTGTCCCCAGTCCATGGCGACAGAAGTGGGACTAGTTGTTCAAGCTAGGCAGACATTTGGTAGACGCTATGCATGGTTCTTGATCTGTGGGTCCCTTGGCCATCAGAACCGCAGGGTGGCGGAGACCATAGGCCAGCTCATCATTTGGGGACAGAAAACGGAGCCGTCTGATAAGAGGGACCTGGCTGCAACTGCACAGAGGCAGAGGCAGGCCAGAGCCACGGATTGTCTGTTGCTGTCTGGGTAAGCGTTTTCTAGCGGTGCTACAGACAGTCCTCTGTGAACGTGTCCCTCGGAAGGAAGTAGTGTGCTCTCCAGAGTGGACTAGAGTGGGGCACAAGAGGAAAGGTTGTGCTGGACCTCCTCTGGAGGCTGAGTTACCCTGAGTCCAAGCTACATCAACCTGGGTAACAGTGCAACCTTCACTCCAGAACAAACTGCAGACCCAATAAAGGGCTAGAATGTAAGGTCTCTGGTTCACAATGGCTGAGGTGCCCTACAGGAGCGGTATACCCTTTTATCTTATTTTTAAGGACTGGTTTTATTTTTGTTTATGTGCGTATCTTTCTATGTACTGTTTGTATGTGTGTGCAGGTACCCATAGAGGCCAGAAGAGGGTGTTGGATCCCATGGATCCAAAGTTACCAGAGTTTTGAATTTCCCAGCACAGTGCTTGGTGTGCCATTTTATACTTTCTACTTCTGAACTATTTTTGCTTTGCCAAGGCTGGAAGTCTGAAAACTACATTTCCCAGAATCTCTTGCCAGTTTCCTTCCAGAAAGGTTTGTCGATGGGGCACAGTTGCTGAGGGATGAGGTGATGACAAGACAGACATTGGGTCTGAATCACACTACCAATAATGAACAGCTACAAGCCTAGCCTTACTGTGAACCCCTAGAGGTCCCACTGAAGCTGCAGAGTGTCCCCTCAGTAGCCTAAACAAGAGCCACTCTCACCAAGCCTATGGCAAACCTGAAGAAACGTAGTTTCCAGATCCTCTTGCAGCCATGTTAGGCCATAAGACGAAGTTTGGGCTGACAGGAAGAGAATGAAAGCGATGTGTTGCCTAGGACCACACCTTTGAAGGGAGACGTACTTCTAGACCTTTGCCTTGCCTCGAATGTAAGTCAATCATGGGCCAATCATGGGCCGTTCTGTGGGGGATGGTAGAGAAATAGGTAGATGTGGCAGGGACAAACATGCTGGGGGCGTTCTATGCTGGGTCCCCTCCCTGGGAGAGAAATAAACTTCTTACCTGTTGCTAGCCAGTATTATTTCGGATTTCTGTTAGCATACCCCAATTTGCTCTCTAACATGTGGCCCATGAAACTTAGACATGGCAGCCAGGTTTCTAGGCGCTCACGGGCACCCATCGCTAGCTGCTGAGGCACTTGCCGTTCACCCTTTGCCTCTGGCTCCCCAGTTGTTGGGAGCTGATTCTCCTCTTTGCTCACTGTTGGGCACTCAGCAGCCATCAGAAGCTCTCGACAGTTCTCAATTTATGGGGCGTGACCTTTAGGGGCCCGGATGACCCTTTCACAGGGGTCACGTGTTAGATTTCTTGTACACCAGATATTTTACGTACTTCATAACCTCAGCAAAGGCACAGTTATGAAGTAGCAATGAAAATAATTTTATGGTTGGGGTCAGCAGGACTCGGGGAACTGGACTGAAGGATCGCAGCAAGAGGAATTGGACCAGTGGGTAGCCAATTCCATTCACTCCTGAGGCTGAGAACCCACAGATTAGACCACAAGGCTAGCTGTCCCTAAGTGGAAACCTCTTCCAGACTCCTTAAACCTAGCTTCGTGCCTGGTGTGGTGGCATTCACCTTTACTCTCAGTGGTTGGAGGCAGGGGCAGGCAGATGAGTTTGAACTCCGTGAGTTCAAGGCCAGCCTGATTTACATAGTGAGTTCCAGGACAGCCAGGACTACAAATAAAGACCTTGTCTCAAAAAGACAAAAGAAAAAACAAAAAAACAAACAACCCCCCAGCATCTCCCTCATGGAAGTTCATTGTGTTTCCTGTCTAAGCCTGCTTGTCTTCCAGGGTTCTCAGTTTCAATGTGGTCCTGCGTCCAGCCACCTGAGACTGTGTTTATTTGGTGTGTGTGTGTGTGTGTGTGTGTGTGTGTGTGTGTGTGTGTGTGCTGTGACACATTTGTGGAGGTCAGAGGGCAGCTTCTGTAGGACCCGATTCTTTCTGTGTCCCATGTCGGATTGGACTTGGATCTTCAGGCTTGTCAGCAGATGTGTCAACTTCCTGCCTCACTGGTCTTTCTCTCAGCCTTCTGCCCACAAGCAGGTGCAGCCATGCCTTTTGTTGGCCAAGCCCTTTAGACCTCCCCGCCCCCCCAGATTTTTCTTCCCCAGTCATTCTACAGTCCACGCTTCCTTAGCATCCCTCTGCTGGCTCTCCAGTGTCCTCAGGATGAGTTCAAACTGCTTTGGCTTACAAGGCTTTTCATGATTCTTCTCCGGTCACGGCAGACCTGAGGAACTGAACGCTCCTTTCTGGAAGGATCGTGGTTCTGCTCTTCTCCCTTGCTGCTCCTTCCTATGAGTCATCAGTAGGCTCCCAGCAGCCCCCTCTCCCGTGGGCTCAGTGTGAAAGCTTTCTCTGCAGCATCGGAGTGACCACATGTGTTCAGCTGTCCTAGCATCCAAGAGGTGGCTTCAGACGCTCCACGGCTGTGCTGAAATGCCAGCCAGTTATTGGTCACCGTGAACCTGGAGTCCAGGGCCTGCAGTACTAACATGTCTTCTGATTCAATAGCCCTAAACTAGAGAAGCTCCTTAACTTCTGTAGCCTAGGACAAATGGGGGTGGGGTTGGGGCGCCAGTTTTTCCCCCATAGTTGTGATAAATATACAAGTCCAACAGCCTGGTCTCCTGCATGTTAAGTTCCCTTTTCTTTTGTACTTACTAGGTATCTTCATAGAAAGCTGACTGACCATAGAGGAGACGGGCGAGCGGTTCTATTGTCCATTGGACTCCTAAAATGGTCCCCTGCAATCATAGGCCTTGGCACCTGAAAAGCAGTGAAGGGTCACCTAGATCATTTCAATGAAGACACGTATGCTCCACATAGCTGGGCCACAGCTGGAGACCTCGTCAAAGGCAGAGCTGGTGGGCGACTGAAGCCCAGGGGTGCCCAGTGTTTTAGCCCAGCTCATGGTCTTCATTGGAGTCAGTGGCGTTGGAGGCCCACTCTCCAGCATGCTGCGGTTAGAGTGCTTTAATCGGCAGGGTGGCTCCATGGATCACGAACCCGCTGAGCAGCTTTCCCCAGCACTAAAACAAAAGGCAAACTGGTGTAGAGGCAGTGGTTTGATGAAACTCCTTTTATTTTTTATTTTATGTGTATGCGTGTTTTTGCCTGCATGCATTTTTATCGTTGTGTATGCAGTGCCCCCGGAGACCGGAAGAGGGCCTTGGTCCCCTGGAACTGGAGTTACAGCCGATTGTAAGCAACTGGGAGTCCAAGGAGCTGGGAGCCAACCTTGGTCCTCTGCAAGTTTTCTTAGCCTCTGAGCCACGTCTCCATTCCTGTTAAACGCCGTGTTTCATTTTATCACGTAGTGTCATGAAGTCCCTGGTGTAGACATGAGAGGGGAGAGGCTGGTGCCTTTGGTTGGTTGTGGTCAGCAGGAGGAGAGTTTAGGATGCGGGAGTGTTTGTAGACTTTGGTGGGAGGGGCCAGGAGAAGTAGGTGGGCGCAGCCGCCCATGAATTAGGGTAGAAATTCATGGCAGAAATGGGCTGATGGTAAAGGAGGTAGAAACTGGTTAGGACGGTTAGGGTAAAAAACCCAAAAGAAAAGTGACCCGTTTATTTCTTGGCTAAAAGCAGGAGATATCCTTAGGCCTGTTGGCTAGAGTTCAGGGTTCCCCGAAGTGTTTAAGCTCAAATGTCTCTGGTTCTGATATGGTCAGAGGTTGGGCGATGGGAGGGTGGTGCGTGCGTGCATGCGTGCATGCGCACGCGTTCCTTATCTCGGTTTCTCTGAAAGAATTCCCATCTCCTGGAAATAATAATGCCGATGTAGCTGAGAGTTCTAGACACTTGCTGTGAGAGCTGGGCTGACTACCTTGCCCTCTCCCTTTCCCTTTCTCCAACTTATTAGCGTTTCTGCCTTATTAATTCCAAGGCAGCCATGCTCAGTGGTAGCCTATTTCCTGGGACCCTTCCTGCTACAGAGGACCTCTGTTCTCTTTCTTTTCCCCTTGGAAGTGTTTGCCTATTAGTTTATAATAAATGTCTCTCTAATACCCTCTGTGAATTCCACTCTTCAAATTTTCCAAACAAGTACCTGGTAGCTCGGGTGGCTTTGGTGACTATTGAGTCTCTGGGGGCCCTAGATCCTGAGAAAGGCTTTGTTGTCCCCAAAGACTCTTCCACAATCCTGCCCTACTAAGGGCGTGTGGAGGAGGAAGGAAGTCTCAGTGGCTTTCTGCTGCTGGAGCCATAAAGGAGACCTTTGCCAAAGCAAAGCACTAGAAGGAGCCCGTCTCCCGGAGAAGCAAGAGGGGCTCCCATGTCCTCGCCATGCCTCTCAGAGTGGGGACACCTTGCATCTCTGAGCACTTTGCACTTCTCATGAGTTTCCAGCTGCTGCTTATCCTAATAGTTTGGGGAACTAGGATGTGGAGTCATAATCCCATTTGAGAGACAAGGAAAGCAAGGAGTAGAGTCAGTACTGTGACTGCAGATCTAGACCTAGCATCCAGAGCTCCGCTGGGAGTGGGAAATCTCCGTAAGGTAATTGCTCTGTATCTGTAGTGTGGGAGCAGGAATCATCTGCACCGCTTACAACAATGCTAATCCTAGTGCCTGCCCAGTGTCCTTCCTGGGAGGGGCCTGGCCTCGGCGTCTTTTCAAGATCACTTTGGGGTGTCAAGTGGACAGCTAAGCTTGAGAACATGGTCATGATTCAGTGCAGGCCTTGACTCTACCAACCTCAGCCCAGCCTGGCTCAGGGGTAGCTCTGTGGATTTGTAGTCATGAGTCTGCTAGATCTTGGAGAGGCAGCGTGAGCAGGACATCAGGAGGAGGAGCTCCGACCAGACAGAAAGCAAAAACAACTCAAAGGGTGGCAGGCCGCTTTTTATTCATCGTTAATTTTAACACCCTTCGTCCCCTCTCACAGCAGAGCACTGCTCGCTGCGGAAGGAGAAAAGTGTTGTTTTCAAGTGCTGTGGGCTTGCCTGCATGCTTGGACCACTCCCCAGATAACACAGCATCAAATGAGTAGTAAAGCCAGGGCCGCTTCCTTGGGGCTAGGAGTAGGGTCTCAGGAGGGGTTGGTGCAGAAAGGCTGTCACTTCTCCTCAGTACATCATGAGGCTGGCTTTGCTCTGCATTCAGTGATATCACAGGTCAGGATGCCTACAGGCGCTGGGGCTTCTCCAGGGTCATGAGAGTCCAGGCCCCATGCCTGTCTGCTGAGACCATGTGGGGCCAGAAATGGCTTCAACAGGTCCTTCCCCCTTCCCACTCTGCAGGAGGATCCTTCAGAGTCACCTGATGTTATTCAGCAATCCTAGAGACAGACAGACAAAGCCCCTGGCTGGCAGGGCCTCCCAGACACTGACAGAATATTGTGCTTATTTTGCCCCCCTCCCCCATGTGTATAAAAGGTTACATTAAGATAGACCCAGGTGGCCCATAGGCCCAGTGATGGCTGACTTGACTCAGTGGGGTGCTTTTGGCTGTCTCCCCAGAAGTGTCTCTTCTATTGATAAGGGCTCAGGTACCCTCATCCCAGAACCCGTAGGAAAAGGCGCCTGCTGGGGGTCTTGGTGACCCTCTATTTCTTAGGGGTAGGCTTGAGACTGGATGCTGGCTTCTGTGTAACACATAAATACATGCACACTGCACACAGAGCTCCTCCACGCAGAGGAACAAAGCCTGGGAGATCTCGAGAGAACTAAACAGAAAAAAACAACCAAACAAAAACCCCAACTCTTCTCAAAGTGTCCTCCCCTGGAGTCCCTTGAGGAAAGGGCTGTAGCTGTTTGTAAGGCTGCTGTATGTGTCACACTTAGGCACGACATGCAAAGGCTGGGGCTCCCTGTCACTGTTCAAGGATTTAAGGCCTGAGATTGTCTGACCACTTAGACCATTCTCGCCAGGACCTTGGGCTTTATTTGGAAGATGCAGGGGCTGACTGTATGGTTTTAGTGGGCAATGGCTTCTTTACTGACCTGATTACCCTGATTAAGAAGGCTGGATGCCTGGCCCCTGGCTTCTGTACTCTGTGTGGCCACAACCAGAAGATGAAGGATTATGGGAGTCACACTGTAGGAGCTCACAGTGCAGTAGGACACTGTGTGCATGTGTGTGTGTGTCTGTGTGTGTGTGTATATGTGCGTGTGTGTCTGTGTGTGTGTCTGTGTCTGTGTGTGTGTGTCTGTGTGTGTGTCTGTGTGTGTATATGTGTGTGTGTGTCTGTGTGTGTGTATCTGTGTATGTGTCTGTGTCTGTGTGTGTGTCTGTGTGTGTGTGTGTGTGTGTGTGTGTGTGTGTACCTGAGGTTAGGCAGGTGAGCTGCAGCCTGAGGGAGTTGAGAACTTTGGTGAGCTGCCAGCCATGGATCAGACAAGAGATCATGGAAGGGTCTTGCTGTCTAAGGACATGGTGTTCTTCTTAAAAAAAGGGGGAGAGGGAGGTCCTGATCAACATCACTGTTCCCAAAGTGATAGGAGAGCCTTTTCTTGCTTCTTAGATTTCCCTTAAACAGGAAGCCACACCATACAACTCTATTGGTCCATCACATCCCCCGACCTGGGAGACCCAGCTTTTCAAGAACTCAGCAGCCTTCAGGCAGCCAGGGCACAGAATCCTTTGCCCTCCCAGGCAGGGGAGAATGATGGTGTGTCGTACCACATAGTAGGACTGAGACTGGTGCTATGTGATGGGGACCAGAAGGACAGGGACAACGATGTTCATGTGTCACTGCATCCTGAGATCTATGTATTGTACATGAAGGACAAAGATTTCTCTGGGAAGTCATAAGAAGGAAGGAGTAAAGTCCTTTCCCTGCCCCCTCAAACCACGTGAATGCTTCCTGTAGAGGCTCTAACTGCAACCAATAGCCTCCTTCCAAAGCCAAAGCACAGGAAGGGAACTGCAAGCGGCTGAGGAGAACTGCAAGCGGCTGAGGCCGGTCATCACAGGCTCTCAGGAGAGCCTAAGAAGCATGGAGGAGCCCAAGGGGTGCTGGGATCTTCCCTGGGGGAGGATCCTGGAGGTTGTCTTCCCTGCTCCCAAGGAGGAGGCAGGATTCCATGCAGAACTATTCATTCGTCAGTATGGTGGCCTAGATGTCTTATTCCGTCCATCTAGCTGTGGTGACTTGGTGACCGAGCCTTAGCCCTACTGTGCTGATGGCAGAACTCCCTCCCCGTGGGCAAACTGCTATTTTGCCTGGTCCAGATGCCTCTGCCATGGGGATCTCTACTTCCCTCTCTGCATGGCTCAGCTCCCCAAGTTATTTCCCGTTGCCTAGGTGACATCTCTAATTGGATGTTTTTTAATCTGTTCCTCTTTTAAAGGGATAAGCCCTATGCTTTACTTCCAGGTCCTGTCAGGAGGCCTATACTGGATAAATAGTCCTTTCCTGGGACAAAGCCTTCATTCAGATCAAGTTCATGACTTGGCCCTGATGAACAGTCACAGAGGATCCTGGAGCATGGTTTCTGGTCTACTCTGTGAGGATTTAGCAAAACTGTCTTTCTCCTGCCAGCCCTACTTCATTGGTGTCACACCAGATTAGAGCATGTGTTTAAAGACCCCGGCAAAGCAGCTTAGACATTACTCAAACTGAGTCCCTGTGGCTTGGGTTAGTTTTTTTCTCCTTCCTATCTGAGCTAGAACGGGAAACGGGCGTTTGACATTCGAGCATGGCTCTTAATGGTGTGTGTGTGTGTGTGTGTGTGTGTGTGTGTGTGTGCGTGTGTGCACACACACTCTGGGCACATTGCCAGGGAGAAGGATGTTACCGAGGTGACACTTTTGCAGAAATCCCCGTCAGAAGTGGAGTACAGAGGGTCACACCGTGTGCTTATACACACCGATGCTACTTTTCTTACATGTTCACATTTCTTTAGATGAGACTAAAGTGTGTTTCTTCACAGCTTCAAACTCTGCCATTTCAACGAAGCCTTGGGCATCTGGACATCCCTCTACAGAGGATGAGTCTGGGAGATTCTGTCCCTTAGCCTGAGGACCATTCAGAACATTTAATTCTACTATTCTTCTGGGTTCTGGCAACTCCCTCCCTCCTGCCTCCTCCTACCTCAGATGTAGAATACAATGCAGAGAGGAAACAACCCCACCTGGTTATTTGAGGAGCACACAGGACTTAGAACGAGATCTCACTGTGTTGATCTCTAAACACTATGTGGTGGGCATGGGAGCTGAATGGCCTGACATTTGTAATATGGCTGCTTTGGATTTCTGGTGCCACAGGCCTCTTGGGAGTAGAAAGTAGAGTCCCCAGTCAGAGAAGAGGTGGATGGGGGGGGTGCTCTGCACCTCTAGGCTCTTTAAAAAGGGGAAGAATTGAGCTGGTCAACGGTAGTTAAGAAGATGACAATAACAAAACCTTTTCCAAGAGGAGGCAGCCAGTCTTCGCTATTACAGAAAGCCGCCCTGTGTGCGCACGAAGCTTGTGAATGAAAAGAAGGTTGGGGGCTCATATCAGAGAGCATGCTGAAGCTAAGACTCTCGGTCAGAGAGCTCCTCCCTTTAGGGCCCCCTAGGCTTCCGCAAGTAGAACTTACTAAGTGGACTAGCCGTCGGCTGAGAAAGGCCAGCTAAGCCCCTCACCATTTGTAATTTCGAAGGAGGGGGGATGCTGCCGACCGCGGGTGGGTGCTGTGTTTCCTCTAATTGCATAATACTACGCCATTCCCCGTGTGTAGTGGCTGTTCTATATATATACATGGGGAGGCAACATATGGCTCACCCTACCCCCACCTGTCAAAACTGTGACTATATCACTTCTGACGACCAGAAGGAAGCTGCTAGGCTGGGCCAGGATTCTAAAGGCTGAGGAGGTAATTCAGAGCCATGAAAGGCGGCACCATATGCCTTAGGTTTGCCAGCTGCTTATGTGCATGGGGAAGGGTTTAGTCTGCGAAGGCCAGGGATGCACTCATTCTCTTTGCTGCAGTATGCACTGGAGTGGAGTAGGGGATTTGGGGTGCCACTTTTTCTCTTTCTGGAGGGGAAATTTGTTGGGGGCCACGACTCTCCAAGAGGGGACTCGAAAAAAAAAATCACAGTCTCATCTAAAACTTGCCCTTGAAAACGTCAGGCCTGGCCCAATAGTATTTCTTTAGAAAACATGTTTGTTTTGGTGGTGGTTTTTGGTTTCGTTTTTATTGGATAAAGATTAAGAAAGCGCCATCTCGGAGAGAAGTGAAGCAAACCCGCCCGGCGGCGCGCAGCCCCGGCCAGGTCCGCGGCGCTGGGGGCGGGCGGCCGCTCTACCTGGAGGCGCTGGTCTCTGCCAGCCGGTTGTTCATGATGCCCAGCGCGCCCACGCCGCCCGAGAAGCCGTTCTGGCGCGTGTTGACGCACACGCTGCGCGGGTAGCCGTTGGCCGTCTCGGAAAGCTGCTTCTGCAGCAGTGCCAGCGACACCTTGTTGGACGCCGTGAGGTCGCGCATTGAGATGAGCTCTCCCGACAGGCGGCGGCCCTCGGCGTCGCTGTCGCGAGCCGCGGGGTCGGTACCCAGCGCGGCCAGGCGACGGCGCAGCCGGGAGCCCGGGGTGATGGCGTTGCGCCGGGACAGGGGCGCGCCGGGAGCCGGGCAGCAGCGCGTGCAGCAGCGGCAGCTCAGCTTGCGCAGCATCCAGTTGAGCACCTGCTTGATGAGGATGGAGATGACGTTGAAGAGCGAGTAGATGCAGCACACGCCGAGCAGGATGAAGAGGAAGTTGCCCAGACGGTAGAGCCCCTGGTTCCGGTAGGCGGCGTGCTGGCTGCTCACCAGGTCCCCGAAGCCGATGGTGCTGAAGGTGACGAAGCAGAAGTAGAGCGAGTCCACGTAGTCCCAGCCCTCCACGCTGGTGTACATGGCCGAGGCGCAGCAGGCCAGCAGCACGGCGAACAGGCCCAGGATGAGCAGCACGTGATACACCGAGGGCTTCCAGCCCGCCAGGCTGTCGGCCTCCGACAGCGCCGAGCCGCGGCGGAAGGTGGCGGGCAGCAGGCCACTGCGGCGCAGCTGACGCTCCCGGCAGGCGCGCATGATGAAGGCCAGCAGCGAGATGATGCGCTCCAGAAAGAGGTTGAAGAACAGGATGGTCCCCGCGCAGCCGAACAGTCCGTAGGCGATGAGGAAGGCCTTCCCGCCCACTGTGGCTGGGGTGGTCATGCCGAAACCTGCGGGGATAACAGCCAGAGTCAGCGAAGGCCTGTGGCACATGCAGAGTTAACGCCTTTGCTGACCGACTTAAGTTAGGTGGGGGCGGGACGTACTTAGACAGTTCCCTCTTTTTGTGGCTCCTGATCCTGGTAAACCCCAACAAGATGAAGTCCTGCCCTTTGCCCTGGGGTTATTTAAACAACACAGGTAGGGCAGATAGCAACAGATGCAAACCACCGAGCTGCCCACAAAGCCAAAGAATGACACCTTTTTCCCTGACTGAATTTTCTGTGGACTGCGGGGCAGACAGGCTTGTTGGGCTGGGCTTTCATCTTGTTCAGGATTGCTTTCTTTGGGAGCAGTGGGAGAGAATGGCCTGATGGCTCTGGTTCACTTATGAAGCCCACACAAGGATCATTTGGGGACCAGTTCCCCTCCCACTTCAGAGTGCAGATCTGGACATCTGCCTCTGGGCTTTAGGCCCCTCTCCAGGACCACCATCAGTCACTTGCTGACACCGTAGCCAGGGGAAATGGTTCGTTTGGTCTAGCTGCGCCCTTGGTGCCAGAGTGTTGGAGTCTTGTCTTGGAAGGTTTACCCTATGCTCAGGCAGCTTCAGAGGACCACATCTCCCGTCGCACGCAGCAGAACAGGACAGCCCGTGCGCTAATGCGCAGTAGGTCCAGCTCTAGGAAGAAGCAAGGGTACTTGGTCCCACTTGACTTATTGTCTCCTTAAACGTGCCAGAGAACAGACACCTACCACTTGCAGAGCAAATTCCTTAAGCTTGGATGCTAACCCCCTCTTGGTTCCCTGGAGGAAATGCCCGAGTTGCCTGTTCATCTTATGCTGACTGACTGAAGTTCAGGGAAAATCCTATGATATTGCTCATCGAGAAAGATGGTTTATTCTTTGCATTCCAAATTCGGCCACGAAAGAATTTTGAAAAAGCAAGTAACGGTAACATAGCAAACAGAATGTTAGTGGTTTGCCCAGGAATTTGAAAGGAGGGTTTTACGACACTTGAGAGCCAAACTCAAGTTCCTGGGTTCGCAAAGAAGTCCGCACTGCATGTGGATTGGTGTGTGTGTGTGTGGGAGGGAGTTAAAGAGCAGGCATGGCGGAGACACGTAAGCCCAGCATTTAGGAGGAAGAGTCGGGAGGATTAGGAGCTCAAAATCATCTTTGGCTACATAGTAAGTTGGAAGCCAGCCTAGGATTTAGAAGACCCTGTCTCAAGAAACAAAAAAGTAAATTTAGAAAGACCTAGGCTGGAGGCGGGAGGAGCACACAATGCGCTTGCAGCAGACCTTAATTCCTATCTGAAGCCCGGTAGTCCCTTCCCTAAAGTGGTGCGAAGGCCCCTCTTTCCAGATGCAGCCCATGGCTACCGTAAGATGCCCCTGCAAGAGCTGCTAAGATAGTGGCACCTGTTAAAATGGGGGCTTCTGTAAAAATGGCGGCACGGCAACACCTTTTTAGCTGTCCATGCTCCTTTCCTGGATCAGCCTAGGACCTTCGTGAAGTACCCGCCGCAGGAGCTCCACAGAGACAGGCGCCTCAGCCAAAGCCTGCTGCATCCGGGAGAACTTCCCACGCGAATCAATGGGCCCAATGCAGGGAAAAAGAAGGTGGTGGTGGGGGAGAAGAGCCACCAATCACTGATCTTCCCATAAAAACAAAACCAAAAACTACCAACCCCTGAGTAGGAGAACCCACCAATCATTAAGCTCCCCCAAGCCCAGGACTCGAAATCCCACCAATCCTCAATGTGGAAATCTCTGCTCTGAAAAGCACCACCCCCTGAGAAATCCTATATAAGCTCTGCCCTTGGTCCATTCCCCACTGTCCTTTCTGGGGAGCAGAGGGCAGCCATCCCTGGATTTGTCCCTCTGCACCCCTTCAATAAATCTCTTTTATGGGATTTGCTACCTCGTGTGACTCGCTCATCGGAAGAAGGCAAGAAGCACTGAGGAGAAGGGAAGACGTGGAGCAGGGCTGAGGCTCCTGAGAGCCTCCTCCCTGGGAACTGTAAGGCTGAGGAAGCTTCTCAGAGCAGCGTGCTTCCTGGGCTCTCATGTCTCAGGATGCCCTTCTATCGGGACACTGTCCCACCTCAGAGCTATCTGACAGCACCCACATCAGGTGGCTTACGACCACCCATAACTCTGGCTCCAGGAGGATTTAAAGCCTCTGGCATTCAAAGCTCTGGGCGCCTGCACTCGACTACCCCTCACAATATTGCTTAAAGTAACATCTAGCAGCGTGCCTACACCATGGTCAGCTCATTACAAGGGAACCACACACACTGAAGGAAAAAGCACAAGCCACAGATATTTATAATATTATGAACACCACAAAAAAGAACATTGAACAAAAGCTGTACACAAAAACAAATAACCCACTTCAGTAATATAATACAATTTTTTTTAGGGATGCCTAGTTCAATGATCAAATTATAATAGTTGGGGGCTTTCTTGGGGAGCAAGAAATAGAGGATGCAGGAGATAGGAATTTACATGTAGGGGTCCTCAAAATGTCACCCAAATGCTGTGTCCAATGTGCTAAACTGTATTTTCTGTGTTTTCTCACACTCCTGTGACAGTTAGAAGTCTTGATTTTTAGAGTGTTACAAGTGGAAGACTTTAACCTCCCTTTGTTATAACTTACTACTTCAGTTTGAGGATTGTTCTATTAGCGTTTGGTAGAGAAACAATGGGATGTTTTATTTCGTCACAGCTGGAGATTACAGCCGGTGGGACAAGGCTGGCTAGTGCTTCCACTGAGCTCCATGCCCACCTGGGAGACCTGAATTCTGACCTGTCCCTCACTGTGTGGGTGAGCAAGGATGGGCAGTGAGAGCCTGGCCTGCAGCTTGCTGAGAAGCAGACTGCCACCTCCACTTGTCACCTACCTTTCTGCCCAAGCAGGGAAACAAAACCTCTGGCAGAGGAATTCTTTTGTTAAATTCCTAAAGAAACGGAAAAATCTTAAGCTTGGAAAATTGGAGCTTAGTCTTGTTAAGAGAATGCTGAACTGGATTTTCCTGTTTCTTCTGTCTTTCAGCTAAAGTCTTAAAACTGAGAAGTAATTCCTCATTCTTCTTTCTCTTTTGGAGGGCGGCGGCGGCGGCTGCGGCGGCGGCTGCTGCTGCTGCTGCTCCTGCTGCTGCTGCTGTGGGTGTTGGTGATGGTGGAGGTGGTGGAGGTGGTGGTGGAGGTGGAGGTGGTGGAGGTGGAGGAGGAGGTGGTGGTGGAGGAGGTGGTGGTGGAGGAGGTGGAGGTGGAGGTGGAGGTGGTGGAGGTGGAGGTGGAGGTGGTGGAGGTGGAGGTGGTGGTGGTGGAGGTGGTGGTGGTGGTGGTGGAGGTGGAGGTGGTGGTGGTGGTGGTGGAGGTGGTGGTGGAGGAGGTGGAGGTGGAGGT
>NC_141539.1:12955000-13005000 GCF_021556685.1 Rattus norvegicus | reverse complement strand
GATTTGCTGGTCCCACCTGTTTGGGCGACACTTCCCTAGGAAGTCTAACGGCACCGTCCCATTTGACACTTTGAGGCGGTCTTGCTCTGTGACCTAGGCTTGCCTCAAACTTTCTGCAGTTCCCGTTTGAGGGCCGGGATTACAAGTACTGGAATTACAGGCATGCAATTAAATTGGCTTGGCTAAATTCAAATTTAATTCAATACTCAAGAATTCCAAGGCTGATGTGAGGATGGGCTCGGCTCAGGCTCTTTGTCTGGAAGTAGAAGAGAAGCAGATGTGGGGCGAGCTGTGAAGTGAGAGGCTGCACTGTGGATGGAATGCAGCCTGACTCTGTAAGAGAAGGAAAGAGGGGTGGGGGCCGGAGAGACGGTTCAGTGGGCAAGAGCGCGGCTGCTCTTCCAGAGGACCTGGGTCATAGTCCCAAAAGAACACATGCCACTCACAGCTGTCTGAAACTCCAGTTCCCAGGGATCTAGAGTTAGATACACAATACACACAGATACAGACACATGCAGGCAGAACACCAACACCATGAAATAAAAATGAAGGAAAAGGAGAGAGGAAAGAGGTTCTAGGCAGTGCTCCGTGGATGAAGTCTTGTCAGTTGAGAAAGACAGGATCAGAGACTTCCCAGGCACAAGCTGCAGACCTGGCATTTCACGCAGCAACCTGTCAGCCTGCTGTGTCACTCTCCTGGGTGGACAACCACCTATCCTGATAAGCCTGACGAGTTTGAGAGAGCCAAGGAGGGCTAGGAAAGGTTACTGACAGAAGAGCCCACAGAGGCTGCACCCCAGGAAGGCAAAGGACCCCAGGCCTCAGCTGAGCCCACACGACTCCAGGCACTATGCCAAGCGCTACACACTTAGCCATCCATTTAATTCTCGCCATAACAGGTCTCCTTGATTTTTAGCTCACGGCTTTCCCTGCCTTCTACATTTTAACATGTCTCAAATTGTCATGCGTCTTACAAGCAATGACAGAGTGTATGTGTGATGACATACACAGTTGGGAGTAACCACGCTGAATGGTGTGGTGCTTTTGATCGGATGAACTGTGGTGGGGATTACCATCATACCCGTTTGTGAGACTCATAAGAGGGATCCATCCAACGGATGAGGATGCTGAAGTTAGTAACATGCAATAACGTTCGTAGCTGGAAGAACTTGGGCTAAGGCAAGGGAAGAGAGTGGTACATGCGAGAGTTTGGAAGACAAGGAGGCTGTGCCCAGTGCAGCGGTGCTTAGCTCTAGAGACACAGCGGCATCACCTGGACACGCTACAGACAGTCCCAGCCTCCAGGTGCATCCACAGCAGCGCCTCCTGAAGGAAGTCCCCCGCCCCCGGGCGAGCGGGGGGGTGACAGGGAAAGCCCAGTGGGTGGAGGGAGTGATCGTGCTCAGTTTTGAAGACTGGAATTTCAAGAGCATCGTAGCCAGACTCCGGGACTGAGAAAGGCCTAGGAGTTGTACACAGGGTCTGGGGTGCATGAACTGGTCAGCCTTCGGGTGCCTGCATACAGCGGCTGTTGGAATTTGTGAATCTGTGGGGAAAAGAAAAGGAGAATGCTGGGAGAAGCTTCTATTCACCTCACAACTTGCATGAAAAATGATATGCGGTTCTGCTTTCTAGGAATGAAAAACTCTAGATGTCTCAGAGAAAGTCAGGAAGTCTCCATTCCCAAGACGTGGGCACCTTTCATGGACTGCTGAGGGCAGGAGCTGTGGGGACGGGCATTGTGCTCCCTCTACGAGTGAGGTCACATGGACAAAACACTTCTCTGTATCCTCTGCTTTTCCCTTTCCACAATCTTTCACTGTGGTTATGAGCACAGAAGGAGAATGTAGTTTCCACGGGGGCTAGGGAGTGGTAGAATGGTCTTGTGGGAAACACCTTGGGCCAGACGTGGGCCCTATGTCATAGCTAATGTACTTCAGGGCAGACGTGTGAGGAAAGTGCACTTTAAAACATCACCTAGGAATCTGGGCACTGGAAACAAACTCAGTCTGGCTTCATCATGGACCTGTCTTTCCCTTCAGTGAGTCTCAGCTTCACCTCTGGGCTCCCCTCCAGCTTTGACCTCTCTGCTGGGTGGGAGGTCCATGGAGAGGTAAGTACCAGCGTGGTCAATCCCAAAAGAGAGATAAGATAGATAACAGGTAGGTAAATGGACAGATGATAGGTAGATACATGGATACATGATACGTAGATAGATGATACAGAATAGATGATACGTAGATAGATGATAAAGGATACACAGGTAGATAGATGATATAGGATACACAGGTAGATAGATGATATAGGATACACAGGTAGATAGATGATATAGGATACACAGGTAGATAGATGATATAGGATACACAGGTAGATAGATGATATATGATAGATAATAGGTAGATAGATGAGAGATGTTGGTAGGAAAGCTGAGACTGAGGCCTTCTGGTCCATCTTAGTTGCTGCTTGTGCTTGGGCCAATTTGAAAGCAGGAGTGTCTGGCTTAGGCCTCTCCTTGTGGATACAGGGGTGCGTGTCTGTCTCACTCCAGTGTTTGGTGACTGGATATAGAGGCAGGAGCCAGCCAGTCACAGGACAAAAGCACTGCTTCCCATCATCCTAGGTCGACTTGCTTGCCTTGGGACCTGGGAGATGACTTTCTTTGTTTAATGTCAGGAGCCTGAGGGCTGGGAAGTGGGACTGATGTGCAGGCCTGTGTTTTCTCTTCCTTGGTGACCAAGATGTAATCTGAGGCCTTGTACATGTACACATGCGAAGTGGCTCCTTACCTCTGCGCTGCAGCCCAGCCTCTAGCTAGGCCAGCACTTTTCAACCTGAGAAAGGTTTTAGTAAACTGTGAGCAAAAAGCAGTTCCCTGGAGCTCTGTGCCCTGGCATAGATTTCCTGCTGGGGCTGTTCTCCACCCCCACTTTGTGCCTGTCTCTGGGATTAAACTCTTCTCTCCTCACCAGAAATCATTCAACAAAATGAGTTATTAAAAGCCGGTTAACTACTCCTGCCTCCGGGTAGCTCCCGCTTCACAACCTCTCCTGGGGAGCCGCTGTCAAATGCAGGCCCTGTGGAGCAGCAGGGAAGATGACTCATTTACATAGAGTCAGGCTCTATTCTTCCCCCCCTACCCCCCAGCTCTGTCCCTGTCTCTCTGATGACTAATCCCCTTCAAGGATGAGATCACCACCCCTCCTGCACCCCCACCAAGAGAGCAGAACCCCAGCCTCAGTCCCAAGACTTGGGGCAGAGACAGAACCTAAAACCAGGCAAGTTCTTGGCTGAGGCAGAAGTGTGGCTAGTAAGAGCCCAGAGTTAGGAGCAGCTGACTGCAAAGTTGTCCTACTGTCTGCTAAGCCCTGCTCCTTGATCTTCCCATTTTAGAATACTCTGATGGTGCTCCAGGGATGACCAGAAAGACTCCAGCTTCCCCTCAGATAAACAGAGAAGGGATGGGAGAAAGCAGCCCCTCTAAACACAATGGTTCTAGAAGAGAAAGAAGTCGTGGAAGGTTCAACTCCATTCAGCCAGGTCTTTCCATACGAGGAGACACCTTGTGTAGGTTTGGGCTGCCTTGAGGGATTCTGTGCCTAGGCTGGAGAGGCATGGTGCTGAAAGACCACTGGGGTAGGGAAGACCCCACTCAAATCTCGAGATGAAGCAACCCCCGAAGAACTCACGAGAAACCGGTCTTGATGTAATAAACAAGAGGTGTATTTGAGGAACCAGAATTCTGGGGACGACACGTATCTCACACAGGAGACAGAGGATTCGACCCCGAGCCCAATTAGGGGAAGGGATTTATAGGGAAAAATTACATAGGCAGTTGGCAACAGTCACACAAAGCAATTTCATTGGTTTGTTCACATTGGCACACGCGCTCTAACTTGGGCTCAGTTCAACTCTAGGCCACCCTGCTTTTGGGGCAAGCTGACCCTAGTTCTTGTTTTTCTCAGGACTGTTCAGTCAGGCCTTATCGAGGCCAGATGGTTTGTGGTGGCTATAGCCAGGCTACATCCCCAAAACCTGTTATGTTATTCTTTGCTGTGAGGTGCACTTGTCCTCACAGCAGGGTCAGTGGGAGCTAGTTTAAAATCTTTATTCTTTCAGTGCTTAGGGAGAAAGAGGACAGAGCCCCTAAAAGCTAGCTGCCGGGATGCCTCAGTGACCTACAGAGATATACAGCCTTGATCTTTTTTTGACTATGGTGTTCTACATCTGTCAGCAACTCCCACAGACGGTGGCCTGTTGGCTGTTCATAGTAGACAAGAAGACAAGAAGTCACAGGAACAGACTCACGGCTTTAAAGCAGCATCCAGAGAAATACCCAGGAGGGTTCACAAGGAATCCCTGTCTGCCCTGCCAACCTGCTGACATGCCCCATCCAGAGGCTGGCAGACAGGTCCATCAAAGAACTACCATAACACCTCACAGTGTGTCAGCTTAGAGCCTGGCAGGGGTCAGCAGGGGTGGAACTGTTGTGGCTGAGCTGAGGACCTAGACGGGGCTGGTTCTAAGTTTGAATTCTGCTCTCAGTGGCTGTAGCAGGAGAGCCAATGACCAGTCGTTGTACAGGAAGTAGGTGGAACCTTGGAGTGAATGAAACCTTTGGAACCCCAGGCCTAGCACCCCATTAGTGCTTTTGGAGGTGCAATCCAGCGTCATTACACAGGCTTGGGAAAGGAATGCATATGAAAGAAGAAACACAGAACACAGGGCATAGTTTATGACACCCAAAGTCTTTCCACTGTCTTCTTGAACTCTACCCTGCCCCATCCCCCAGGTAAAAGGTTGAAGCTGTGATCTTGTTTCAGAGCACATACCTGATTGCATCATGCAGTGGTTTGCTGTGGTCAGGATGCTACCTTGGCTTGCTGTCTTCTGTGTGGAAGACATGGGGGCTGTGGTGGTTTGAATAGGAATGGCCCCCATAGGCTCATAGATTTGAATCCTTGGTCAGTAGGGAAATGGTGCTATTTGGAGGTGTGGCTTTGTCAGAGTAGGTGTGGCTTCATTGAAGGAAGTGTGTCCCTCAGGGTAGTCTTTGATGTTTCAATATTCAAGCCTGGCCTAGTGTCACTCTCTCTTCCTGCTATCTGCTGAAATGTAAAAACTACAGCACCATGTCTGCCTGCATGCCATCATGGTTCCCACCATTTTGATAATGGACTGAATCTCTGAACTGTAAGCCAGCCCCAATGAAATGTTTTCTTTGTGAGAGTTGCTGTGATCATGGTGTCTCGTCATAGCAACAGGACATTGAATAGACAGGGGCCAAGACTTGGAGCTCTCAGCGACCTTGGTGAAGGTCACAGAATAATGCACTGGACAGGGCCCTCCAAAATCTTGTTCCTCCTCCTTCACTGAGCAGCCTTTCCCTGTCCTAGTGAGCAGAGGTACCCCTTGGAACACTGTGCCTCCTGCACACTACCTCACCTCGTGGGTTTTCTGGAAGCACAGCCTGACAGTGTCACCTCTGTTCTATCTGTCTGAGCTCTGACTGTTTTCCCTGACCATCAGTGATGCGTTTCCTGCACTCTTTGCCTTGTGAATGGACCCATCAGCATGTGGCACATTTTGAATTTTTTATTACATTATTTTTCAATTTATTTATTGGGTGGGGTATAGCATACTTAGGCCTGGGTGCAGAGGTCAGAAGACAAATTGTATGAGTGAATTCTCTCCTTCTAATGTGTGGGTCCTGGGGATTGAACTCAGATCCTAAGATTTGGCAGCAATGCCTTTATCCTCTGAGCCATCTCACTGGCCCTCCAAACAGTACCTTCTTCTCTTCAGGCTAGTCCTGAAGTGTCATGGTGTCTGTGGCTGCTCTGTGGTTGATTGTCCTGAAGTCTTATTTAGCCCTTTGTGTTTTTCCATTCTGTCGGGCTACTGAGGATACACAATTTTCCAGGCTTCTTCCCACCCCGAGGGAATAGTTTTGACATTCTTCCTGGAACTGACTCTGTCAGTCACCAGCAGATGTTGTTCCAGGATCACGGCCTCCATGTTGGATGGAGTTGCATTCCTTTAACGAGTTTCTAAAGCCTTTCTTGGTCTTTGGGCTGAAACTGCTTCTATATGTACGGTGTTTTTGATACATGAAGGTAGGGAAGGAGGACGACTGTGATCAGTAACATTGGCAAACCACCGAAGACACCAGGAAAGCACCTGCTGAACAAATTGGCTTTGCAGGCACACTGTGAGCTCCCTGCACACCATGGGGGCGCATCTGTGAGGAGGCACCTTTCAAGGGCTGATTCTGTGATCTGGGCTTGACTTTGAGGATGGGGGAAGACTGAAGGCAGCAAGCAGGCTTTGCTCTGGATTGAATGTTGTTGCCACAGAGTGGAGCAAGCCTCGATCACTCTTAGAAGGCAGACGGGAACCACAGAGCACTCTCACTCGCTTGGTTGCTTGGTCTGGTGGACGCTCATCTTGTGGTCTATGTTAGGACTGGGTTGTGGGGTTTGTTCTTAGCTCTCTCCTTTATGGTCATTGGTAGAAATTCTGTCCAGTCACAAGGCAGCAGAGCCCTTCTGTGAGCCCCAGGCTAGCTTCTGGCTTTGAGGAGTTGTCTTCGCCCATCACCAAACAGCTCTGTCCTCACTGTCCCAAGGGAGCACCCATTGGCTGCCGTTCACTATGTTTGTAGGAGAATGTGCATGCCAGTGTCTACTTTCTTCGGCGTATGTGCAGCTGTGTGCGCAGAAGCACTCTTCCTATGGGGAGCATATCTCTGAGTGCTGAAGATATGATTTTCATTTTAAGTTTCTTCTGTATGATTTTATAAATATTTCACATTTCTGGGCAAAAGTGGGGGTTCTTGCTTTTGTCCTTTTGCAGTGTTGGGGATTGAACTTACCATCTTGCATGTGCTAGGCAAGTGCTCTACCACTAAGCTATATCTTCATCTCTAGTAGAGGGGACCCAGTACTACAGTGACAGTGAAGGCGTTACCTATGGAAATGACTGCAAAGGAGATGCTACGTGAAGCCAGGAAGCTCTGGGAGAAGGGGGGAGGGCTTCTTAGAGGAGGCGTTTTTGGGTCTGAGTAGATGCCCAGTCAGCAGAGAGGGCACTGAGATTCAGGGATGCTGTAGGTAAGGCCTCCTAGGAGCACATGAGGAACTGGTGCCCATTTATTAAACACTTCCTGAGGGCCTAGAGTTTGCCAGGCACTGTGCCAGGACCTTGAGAGTCATCAGTGAGCCAAATGGTTCACTGCTCCATGGCACTTATGGCCAAGTGTGGAAGATGGAGGGCAAACCGCAAACAATACACGGTATGTTACGGTGTGATGGAACTGAGTGCCAAAGAATAGAATAAACAGCAGGCGGAGGGAGTGGGGTGCCAAGGGAAGGGAAGAGAAGGCAGGCTCGGTGGTGAGTGGGGTGGGTCAAAGGTCTCAGGAGACAGCAGCATCTGGATGGGGCCACCAGCAGCTTGCACAGAGGCACTGAGGCAGGAGACCTCAGAGGGAGAAAGGGGGCCAAAGAGATCACCCATGAATCTCTGACATACTCCCAAGTGACACAGATACCTAAGATGGGAAGGCCTGTCCCTCGTTGGTTGGAGTAAGAGAGAACCAAATCCACCAATGACTTTACAGAAGGAGAAGAAAATCCAGGAGATTTCAACAGCAGTGCAGGTGATGAACATGGTTGGTGACATTTTTATCTTCCAGAATTTCATTCGATTTTAAAAGGGAATTGCAAGAATAGCCATCAGTGCGCGCCCGCACGCACGTGTGTGTGTGTGTGTGTGTGTGTGTTTATAAGTGTGTATGTAAGTGTGCATGTGTGAGTGTATGTATGTGCATGCATGTGCGAATATGAATGTACACATGCTTGTGTGAGCTGTGTGCGTGTGTGCATTTGTGTGTGTGCAAGTGTGCTTATGTGTGTGCACGCACATGTGTATGGACATACGTATGCATTGAAAAGAGGAGACCCAGACAGGGCAATAGTCAGAGGAGCTAAAGGGACCAACCTAAGGCCACAACAGGAGAGAACAAACTTGGATTCTAAAGGATGTAGGAGGTTAAAGACAGAGAAACAAGCTGACATGGTGTGGCCCCAGTTCTTGGGAACTGGAAGTTCAAAGCCATCCTCTGTTACATGATAGAAAACCAAATCAGAATTATCCAAATGAAACCAACAGCTAAAATAAAGCCAAACAACCAAAGTTAAGAGGGAAACCTCAGCTCTCTGAGGATTGGCAGCTGAGAAGTGGCCTGCTCTGGGCATGAGAGAAGGGTGGAGGGGAGGTCTGGAGCACTTACTGGGGATCTGAGGGCATCCGTACACCAGGGGTGCCACTTTGCCTCAGAGAGACAGAGCAAGCCACACATGTTTTGGGATGCGACGACCAATCCACAGGCCTGCAGTCATGGACTTGGGTCCACCCAGTTACCACACCTCACTGGGACCTTCGGCAAGCCACATGCTACATTTCCGTTTCCTTGTCCATCAGATAGAGACAGGTTGGGAGGGACACACAAACAGCCTATGTACCTAGCAGAGAATTTAGTGGAGAGTAGACAATACGATTTATTGGTTTATTATTGAGCTTGGGTTCCTGCATAAGGAAAAGTAGGGAGGGCCAGGTCACACGGGGCAGGCCTCTAGCTTGCCCAAGATACAACAGGCAAGGGTGCCATTTTTTTTTGGACTCAACTATGCACTCAACTATTAGTAGTGTTTACAATGTTATAAAGAGATGGCCATGAGGTGAGGCTGCCGTGCCAAGGGGCCTAGTGTCTGGCTGGGATGAGAGGAACACTAGCTCCCAACTTTGACTTTCCAGGAGCTTAATGATAGTCAAAGAGTCCCTCTGGTGAGAATTCCAAATGACATCTCTTTAGAAGACATTCATTTTCATTATTCATAGATTACATGTTTGTGTGCCTCTGTGTGGTATGTGTACAAGTGCAGGTGCCTGGAGACCAGGAGTGGGCATCAGATCTCCTAGAGCTTAAGGCAGGCGCTGGGAACCGAACTCAAGTCCTCTGCAAGAGCAGTACCCACTTCTAACTGCTGAGCCACCTCTCCAGCCACTGCAAACGCCATCTCTATGGCCGTATGGTGTGAAGGGTTAATTTTGACTGACAGCTTGACACAATGTAGATTTCTGGAAAAAGAGTCTCAATGAGGGATGGACCAACTAGGTTGACCTGAGGGCATGCCTGTGTCTTGACTGTTTTAATTCATGTGGGGATGCACATCCCACTGTTGGAGACTTTATTCCCTAGATCCAGGACCCTGGGCTGTTGAGAGGGGTTAAGCACAAATAAGCATTTAGGCACTGGTTTCTCTCTCCAGCTCCTTCAAGTTTTTGCCTTAACTCTCCTACGATGAATTGTAACCTGGGATTGTAGGCCAAAACAAGCCCTTTCTCAAAGTTGCTATTGTTAGGGTATTTTATCACATAAAACTAATGCAGATAGGTAGAAAATATATTAGAAAATAGAGTGTAGACCACAGAAATGACTTCTCTATGGCTAGTAGGGATCATAGAGACACCCGTTTTGAAGCCATTTCTGTCTTCTGCAAAACCAGAGGAAGAAGACTGCTGTCCATGACCCACATTTAAGTGTCTGCAAAATTCCTTTCTCAGTTCCTGAAGCATTGGTTCCTATGGTGTTTTCATCCTTTAAGGAGCCCTGTGGCTGAACTTGCTACTTTGTGGGCTCTTTTTCCCCATCCTTTATCCTTCCCCATCTCACCCCTATCAAGAGAGAGAGAGAGAGAGAGAGAGAGAGAGAGAGAGAGAGAATCCCCAAATCTAATTTTTTTTTCGTTTCTTCTTTGAGCACAACTATTATCAAACCACAACCAAGCTCCCTGAATGACCACCAACCACCAACCCTGCCTCTTGGGGGCTTTAGCAATGTATATTCTAAAAAGTTCCCAGAATTCCAACACAATTGCAGAAACTATCTGTAGCTACAAAACCACACCTCTGCTATAGCATGAGGCAAATCATAGTCATCTCCTTCCGACTGTCAGCCCACATCCTACATTTGGGATTAAAATAAAAGCACATTCTTATAATATTTCCATTTTTTTTTAAGAACCCAAAATTCCAAAATTGTCGCTACATTTCCACCTTCCTGCTTCAAGCCGTTAATTGTGCTGCGTGTACCAGGAAATTATAACAGAGACGTTTGCAATAAGATGAACATGTTTCGGGTTAGTGGGTTTTTGGGAGACCTCTTCTTCTTTCCACTGAAACAGCTTTTCCTTTGATGTAGGGAAGCGGCAGCTAAGCAATTCCATCACCTGTGTTAAATTGCATCTTTCTTCTTATGTAGGCCATAATTTTAATTTCTCCTCTGAGATCTTCATCTGTAATTCCTGAATGCACAATGAATCCTCAGGAAGTCAGTCCACTCCTTCCCAAGACCATCCCGACAGTCCTGATGATTGCAGAGGACCATAAACTCCAATAGCTATTTTTACAACATTGATTTGCGGGGGGGGGGGGGGTAGAGTAAGATGTTTTTCTGTGGCCAAGTCTAGAGCTGCATACCTGCAGAAGTATGCGTTAAATCTCTAAGTGAGTGAAGCTTGTCCAGTCTGCATGCTACTTGGGCGAAATGGCTAGTAATTTTTGCTGTGCATGTGGGAGGGCTGAGTCAGGCCCTGAAGGCTGTCTGATGGTAAGAAATGATCTTGAATATCTCCCTTGAACCTACACTCATTGGTCCATTGGCAGCCCTTGCCACATTGCCTATACACCCCTGGAAGCTGAGGCCTCCTTTCTGGTTTATAATTAGGAAAAAACATTACCCTTAAAGATGTTTTGTTCATAATTTTGTTGCAAATGACCAAATTTCCCACAGTGAAAGCACAGGGCACTTTGAGATCTGACACCTTTAGTGGCTTTGTCATAACTCTTAGCAAATGACCGTATTTCCTGCAATTGAGGTACCAGACATTTTGATATTGGGGACCTCTAGGTGTTAGCATGATACATGTTAGAACCAACATCAACTATATCCCTTATTCATTCATCCACAGGTGCTGCCCCCCTTAATAATCTAATTACTTGGGGTTGGGGATTTAGCTCAGTGGTAGAGTGCTTGCCTAGGAAGCGCAAGGCCCTAGGTTCGGTCCCCAGCTCCGAAAAAAAGAACCAAAAAAAAAAATAATCTAATTACTTTGGTATTTGTATTTTCTAACACCAAGTTCTCTATCAACACCTGTCTTGTGTCAGAGTCAGATATGGCTTTGTTCACAGCTGAGACTACTCTTTGTAAAAAGTCTGTTGAAGCCTTTTCCAGAGCCTTGTATAATCTTTGTAAATGAAGCAGAGTTTCTCCTGAGCTCCTTGTCTTTGTCCGAAACTCTGAAAGCTGTTAAACAACATTGTTCTACAGTGACGCCATCAAATTGAATTTGTTCTTGTATATCAGAGCACCGTCCTTCACTCAGCAACTGGGTCTTTTACTATATTCATTCCCCTCACTCTGTTTCACTGTTCAATATTCAATTTCCTCCCTCCACCATGTTAACCACTGCAACTGTGGACCAGCTTTTAGTACAGCTGTTACAATCCCTTCCAGTCTTGGAGAATAATTCTGTTTTGAGTTGCCCAGTTATTTAGAATTTGTTTCACATAAAGCAAGTGCATCCCATATGAGATTGTGACCTTTTAAAAATGCTTTCGAACTATCATTTCTACAGGACGCCATCCTATCTCGTCATAACCTTGCTGTATAGTATTAGCAGGCAGGCATATACTGTATGACTCCTGGGAAACCTGCAGGAAACGCCTGCTGTCTTGCTCAGTCACTGGGACTAAGCTTTTTTTGTTCTCTCTTTTCTAATGCTCCTTGCTCCCCAAGAGCTTCTCCTTCACCCACAACTTCTCCAGTTGCACTGACAACTCTGCAATCCTTTCAGAAAAGAGAGGATAGTGGCCTCCCTTTGTTTCTCATTTCAGCCATTTTGGTTTTTTGTTTGTTTGTTTCTTTTGTTTGTTTGTTTCTCAGGCCCCTTCATTTCAACCTGCAATTCTCCCAACCATTCAGCCATTCTTCCAACCTTCTTTTAAAAAAAACAGTATATATGAAGGGGAAAAAAAGAAAGAAAAATAAAAAATAGAAATTCACTCTGGGAGCAGAGTGGGGTATCTCAGCAGTAGCAGGCTTCAAAATTTATTTTATTTTATTTTTTTGCTGCTGTTTTTTGGGGGAAACACTCATTCCTTCATCCCCTACTGTTTTCTCTACAGCATTTGAGATCAAAATATCCATTTTTATCCTTAACTTTCATGCCCCATGGTAGTCCCTGATCTTGGCTAATTTGTGGATTCTTCTTTTTCCTACCTTTTCTCCCCCCTGGTTTTTCTTCCTATCACACTAGATAGGAGAAAAAGAGAGAGAGAGAGAGAGAGAGAGAGAGAGAGAGAGAGAGAGAGAACTGAATCTAGTTTCTTTTCTTTTGTTTCTTCTTTGAGCATGACTACTAACACACTGCAACCAACCCCCAGAACTACCAACAGCCACCAACCAACCCCCAGAACTACCACCAACCACCAACCAACCCCCAGAACTACCACCAACCACCAACCAATCCCCAGAACTACCAACAGCCACCAACTAACCTCCAGAACTACCAACAGCCTCCAACCAAACCCCAGAACTACCAACAGCCACCAACCAACCCCCAGAACTACCACCAACCACCAACCAATCCCCAGAACTACCAACAGCCACCAACTAACCTCCAGAACTACCAACAGCCTCCAACCAAACCCCAGAACTACCAACAGCCACCAACCAACCTCCAGAACTACCACCAACCACCAACCAACCCCCAGAACTACCAACAGCCACCAACCAACCTCCAGAACTACCAACAACCACCAACCAACCCCCAGAACTACCAACAGCCACCAACCAACCCCCAGAACTACCAACAGCCACCAACCAACCCCCAGAACTACCAACAGCCACCAACCAACCCCCAGAACTACCAACAGCCACCAACCAACCCCCAGAACTACCAACAGCCTCCAACCAACCCCCAGAACTACCACCAACCACCAACCAACCCCCAGAATTACCACCAACCACCAAATAACCCCCAGAACTACCACCAACCACCAACCAATCCCCAGAACTACCAACAGCTCCAACCAACCCCCAGAACTACCAACAGCCTCCAACCAACCCCCAGAACTACCAACAGCCTCCAACCAACCCCCAGAACTACCAACAGCCTCCAACCAACCCCCAGAACTACCAACAGCCACCAACCAACCCCCAGAACTACCAACAGCCACCAACCAACCCCCAGAACTACCACCAACCACCAACCAACCCCCAGAACTACCAACAGCCTCCAACCAACCCCCAGAACTATCAACAACCACCAACCAACCCCCAGAACTACCAACTGCCACCAACCAACCCCCAGAACTACCAACAGCCTCCAACCAACCCCCAGAACTACCAACAGCCACCAACCAACCCCCAGAACTACCAACTGCCACCAACCAACACCCCCAGAACTATGACCAACTACCAACCAACCCCCAGAACTACCAACAGCCACCAAACAACCCCCAGAACTACCAACAGCCACTAAACAACCCCCAGAACTACCAACAACCACCAACTCCACCTCTTGGGATCCTAGCATTTATACACTGTCTTAGTGAGGTTTTCATTACTGTGTGAACAGACACCATGACCAAAGTAACTCTTATAAACTCTTTAATTGGGGCTGGCTTACAGGTTCAGAGGTTCACTCCATTGTTATCATGGTGGGAAGCGTGGCAGCATCCAGGCAGGCATGGTGCTCTAGAAGGAGCTGAGAGTTCTACATCTTGAACTGAAGGTACCTAGGAGGAGACTGTCTTCTGCAAGCAGCCAGGAGGAGAGTCTCTTTCACACTGCGTGGAGCCTGAGCACTAGGAGACCTGAAAGCCCACAGTGACACACTTCCTCCAACAAGACCACACCACTTCCCATGGGCCAACATACTCAAACCACCACATACACCAACCATCTGAAAAGTTCCCAGAATTCCAAACATCACACAATTGCAGAAACATCACACTATCTGCAGCTGGCAAAACATGTCTGTCAGAGCATGAGGCAAGTCATAGGAGCTGCAAAGCAGCCCCTTCATCTGGGTTGAAATGTATTCTTATAATATTTTTGTGTTTTTAAAATAAACCAAAATTCCAAAAATTATTACTACAGAATCCTGGACTTCCTGTTGCCCAGGACCATGGCAGAGCAGCTTGGAAGGATTACTGCAGTGCTGGGTTTCAGACTTGAACTTCTCACCTTTACCATCATCATCATCATCATCATCATCATCATCATCACCATCATCGCCACCACCACCACCACCACCACCACCACCATCACCATCATCATCATCATTTCTGAGCTCCCTTCATCATCCTTCTGCCTAATTCTTTTCCTCAAGTCTACAGGAGCTGATGATGGACAGCCAGGATGTGCTCACAGGCTTCTGAGGCCCACGTCAGGCATGACTGTGCCCACATCTTTTGTCCGGGTCCCAGTACTCTGAATGTGGCTGTATTGGTAGATAGCTCCTTTGAGGTACAGGCAGCAAAGAGACCCTCATGTGACCCCGTTAAAGGAAGCAATGAGGGCCTAGAGACATACAGAGGGTCAACAACAGGACGACACAGAGAGACACAGGAGGCTTACAGAGAAGCCAAATCCATGACCCTCAGTGAGGTTCGTGTGTTCTGGCGAGATGCCTGCCCACGATGTCACAGAGCCAAACCAGCTCCACATGGCTGGCTGCAGGAGCACAACCCTGGCCACTGTTTCCAGCAACAGTAGAGGCAGCAGGGAGTCCAGGATGCAAAGCCTCCTTAGTCAGGAGGCTCCTTTTGTTTATCCCACTGACTGCAGGGGGTGTTCATACCCAAAGAAAGCCTCCCCTGTGAGGTGGGTCATCTGCCTCTGGCTCTTCTCGGTTGACATCACTGGACCATCACCCTCCTGGAGGTTGATGGTAGCTGCTCAGCCCAAGGACAAATGCCATTGCAAGCAACTCCAGTTTTAGTGTCTTTCTGGTCCATTATAAATCAGGACTCAGAAGGTACTCAGTAAACAGGACAACAACATTTTTGCTTTGGCAAAAAATGAGTCTAGGTGGTGGCAAGATGACACAGCAGAAAAAGCAGTTGCCTCCAAATCTGAGTCCCCAGAACCTATATGGTGGGAAGAGAGAACTGACTTCTGAGAGTGTCCCCTGGTCCCCATGTGCCCTTTATAGCAAGCACACACACACACACACACACACACACACACACACACACACACACACACACAGAGAGATATACACACACACAGATACACACACACAGATACACAGACACCCACATACACAGAGAGAGAGAGAGACACACACACATGCACACACACAGACACACACACATACATACACACACACAAAGACACACACAAACAGAGACACACACAATAACACATACACAATACACACACACACACACACACACACTAAATACATGTAAAAATAATTAGTCTAAAGCCAATGGCTTAGTAGGCCCAGGTGCTTGCTGTCAAACCTGATGACCAGAATTTAACCCCCGGGAACCACAAAGTGGAAGGAGAGAACCAACCTCAAGCAAGTCACCTTTTGACTTCCGTGCAAGTGCTGTCTTTTAAGTCTCTACCCCCAGCCAAACATGCAAAATATTAAAAAATTTTTTAAAGAAACTTGTACAATAAAGATGTTTAAAAATTAGCAAGGTATCACAACATATGCCTGTAATCCCGACACCCAAGAGGCCGAGACAGGAGGATCACTTTAAATTTGAGGCCCGTTTGGACTACAGAATGAAACTCCATCTAAAACAATACACAGGGCAAACAAGATGGCTCAGAGGGTAAAGGAGCTTGCTGCCAAGTCTGATGACCTGAGTTCAGTTCCCAGTGTCCACACAATAGAAGAGAGCAGGAACTCCTGAAAGTTGTTCTCTGACCTTCACACACGGGCTGTATGTAGTACATCTGTGTGTGCACACATACACAACCACACAGGAAAATGCAATAAAACCTAGCAAACGAATCTACTTATATCTCCATAAACTGAAAGCTACCACCTTCAGTTCTTTTGTTCTGACAGTGTCGCATGTATTGCAGACTGGCCTTGAACCCTTGTTCCTGCCTCCATCTCCTAGGGGCTGAGATGACAGATATGGATGGGGTTGCAAGCACCAGCACATGCTGACCGTACAAGTCCAGCGCGGATGGCATGAGGGAGAGGACCAATGCCAAGAGAGGGTACCCAGGCTGCCGCTGCCTTCCAGCACGGCCAGTGCCTGTTGCCAGTGCCTGTTGGAGCCACGAAGTACAGGCTGCAAAAGTGTCCAGGCTTCCACACCAGCTAGTGGAAAAGCGCTTTCACTTCCAAATAAGGAAGGGAATGTATGCGGCTTAGGGAGTTTGCCCAGCACTCCATAAACCAGGTATGGTAGCACAGGCCTACCATGCCAGCACTGGAGAGCTAGAGGAGAAAGAGCGGAAGGTCAAGATCCTCCTTGGCTAGTTCAGGGTCCGCTTGGACCACCAGAACTCGCTCCCCAAAAAGACAACAAAATACACCCACTCAGTCCATTCACAGGTTGGCGTGTGGCTGTAATATTTTTAAAGGAATAAATTGAGGTAGGAGTTTTAAAAAAACTAATTATTTTTATCTTACGTGTATGGGTGTTTTGCCTGTGTATATGTCTGTGCACTATGTGTGTGTAGTGCCCCCAGAGGCGGGAAGAGAGCATCAGATCCTCCTGAACACAAGTGGTAGATGGTTGTTAGACACCGCATGGGTACTGGGAAGTAAACGTGGGTCTCCTGCTGCTAACTGCTGAGACATCTCTCCAATCCTTGAGCATCTGTGTACGCGAGAGGCCCTATACAGCTGCTAGGGCACTAGATGTCGACCCTATCCCCACGGCCGCCACCGACCACCACTATCAGCACAAGAGCAGGTGACAGCTAGACTTTTTAAAAGCCCGAGTCATTAGCCTGTGACATTCTTCTCACTGAAGCTTGAGTGACCTTCATGGATTTAGATTTTAACACGTTTTATTCCTCACATGTGCCTAGTCAGGCCACGCTGTCGCCCTGTTTTTGGATGTACGGTCTGAGGCTCAGGTGACTATGTGAGGCGTTGGTAGAGTGGGGTCAGAACTCCCTCAGGGACCTCACTGTGCCTGAGCCTCCTTTTAGGTCTCTGGTAATGTCGCCTTGGGGATCTCTGACGACATCACCCGGGGATCTCAGAGCACAGATCTGAAAGTGAGGGAGGCTCTGCTGAACTGCTGGAGACTTCAGCTCTGAGCTGGGCACCTCAGAAGGTGACAGGGTGTGGCCCCCAGGCATGTGTTCTGTTGGGTCTTTGTTAAACAGAGGTTGGACCATGGACATGAGACCCTGTAGCTGTGGTGGTCTGGTCCTCTGGGAGCTGGGCATGGGGTGGGACATCTTCTACCCCGACTGTGTCTGATTCTGAGATCTGGAGAAGGGTATTTTCAAAGTGAAGCATCAGCAACCTGGCTTCAGTTGTCATAGCAATTCCTGTGATTGGCAGGAGGAGAGCGGAGGCCCTTCCAAGGAGCCAGTTCACCAACACAGGAGCAGGGATCCCCAAATGTGCTGAAACCCCAGGCCAGCAACATTCTAGAAATGCACCCCTATTTTCACCTCTTTTGTGTATGTTTGTCTATATGTGTGTGTGTGTGTGTGTGTGTGTGTGTGTGGTGCCAGAGGTGTCTCGGGGCAGAGTTACACCAAAGAAATGGTCCCCTCAGCACCCTCCGTATCATCTTGACCTGGGTCACCCTCTCTCGCTGAGGTAACAACCTGGAGGAACTTGCCTCCTGGCACCTCAGCCACTGAGCTCTGAACAGCCAAGATGGTGTGCAGGAGAGAGGCAGGGAAAACCTTTCTCCTCGGGCCACCCCTCCCCACCCCCCAGGCCTGAGGATAGCTGTACCATCGTCCCAGCGATCTTATTCAGACACACGGGTCCTGTGTCCTTTTCTTCTGTCTGAGAAGCTCTGACCACAAAGGCGATAATTTTCCAGGATTTGTTGTAGGTGACCTTTGTTGGCAGATGTGGGCTGGGTATGAGCACTCTGTAATTTTCCAGCCTTCTAAATGGCCCCCCTGGAGCTAACATATACCATGTACCAAACATAACCCACCCTTTTCCCACCCCCAGACTACCCAATTACTCACTCTCCTCACTAGGGTCCTCCTGGGAGGGGCGGTGAGCCAGGCCTTCTGGAGAGATACACACACTCCTGACAAACTGGCTACATCCTCTTTAAGGAATACTATGTATCTACTAAAAAGGATGCTTAAAAGACACACAGGAAAAGCAATAACCCAATGTTTTATCAAGAGGTCAATCTCTAGAATTGTTGTAGTGGTGGAAATAGGCAATATTCTGTCCTTTCTTTCATATATATGTACACACACGCGCGCACACACACACACACACACACACACAGGCTTTTGGTTTAAAAAAAGGTTATTGCCTTTTATTTCCTTATACGTAGGTGTCTGTGGGCACGTGTGTGTGTGTGTGTGTGTGTGTGTGTGTGTGTGTGTGTGTGTGTGTGTGTAATGAACGGAGATCAGGGTAACTTTTGGGAATTCTCTTCCACAATGTGGGGCCTGGGGATCAACTTCAGACTCCAGGCTAGATAGTTACCCACTCCCGCCAGCCCATTCTTGGTTCTAGCTTGTTTATTTGTATGGTTCTTGAGACTGAGTCTTAACCCTGTAACCCTGTCTGGTCTGAAACTCACTCTGTAGACTTGACTGGCCTCAAACTCACTGCCTCTGCCTCCCGAGTGCTAGGATTAAAGGCGTGCACCACAGTGCCCGGCTATGACTTATTATTTTTAATAATGTCAAAACTTTGTGAGAAGGGTGAGAAGAGAGCAAGGCTGTGAGGCTGAAGTAATCACAAGCAGAATTCAAATAAACAGGAGGGTGAGGGAGGCCCATGTGGCTACTGCTCTGCAGAGCGGCAACCCTGGTGCCGTGTGCATATGTAAAAGCGAGGAGAGGTGGAGGAGAGGCAGCGCCCTGAACATAGACCGGAGTTCCACATACAAGGTCCGCCGACCTCAGCTAGAGCTGAGACTGCAGGGACCATAGTGGCTACCCTGAGATCTGAAAGGGCTGGGGACAGGCAAAGCTTTCTCTGCAGCAAACAGGAAGGCACTATCAGAAGAGGCAGGACACCGGTTCTTGTCTTTCCCTCCCTGAATCATTGATAAGTAGCTTCATGCCTCTAAAATTGTCATTCAGAGAGTACCGACTCTGTGGGGGTGGGGCGGGCCAGGCATGGTATCGGCAGCACCCAGGTTAGACGCTTAGCTCTGTTATGAGCTGGCTCCTTGATCCCAGAAGGTCCTTTATTTTATGAGCATTAATGTTTTGCCTGCTTATGTGCATGTGTGCCATGTGCATGCCTGGTACTTGCAGGGGCCGAAAGAGGCCACTGGATGCTAGAGCTGGAGTTACAGATGGTCGTGAGCTGCCACAGGGGTGAGGGAAGCAAACCTGGGTCCCCCGCAAGGACAGCAAGTTCTGACAGCTGAGCTGTCTCTCCACCCCCCACAACCTATCTTTTTTTTCAGTTTCCTTGTTTGCAGATAATGGTACACATTGTACCCATGGCCACAGGATGGAGATGAGGGTGCAGCTGCTTCACGCTGTGCAAACACCTTCTGATGCTGACCATTTGTGCTGACAGGGGCAGAACAGGTCCAGAATCTCAAAGATAAAGGCCAAGAATGGAGCGCAGAGACTGTAGATTGAAAATGCCCAACTAAACGTCAATTAAGCTCTTGTTTTCTTTGGGCAAACAATTTGCTCAGGGCTGAGGCCAACATGCAGAGGCTCCCTGGGAGAGGAGACACCCAGCACTGTCACACAGGTACGGAGACAGCTGTGTTACAACAAAAGGCTCTTCTGAAGAGTCTAGTATGGAGTCCTGGGTGCTGGTGGCTAGCATGAAGTCCTGGTTCCTAGTGGTCTAGCCTGGGGTCCTGAATCCTGGTGGCCTAGCCTGAGGTCCTGGACCCTGGTGGTCTAGTATTGAGTCCTGGGCCCTAGTAATCTAGTATTGAGTCCTGGGTCTTGGTGGTCTAACATGGGGTTCTGGGCCTTGGTGGTCTAGCCTGGGGTCCTGGGTCCTGGTAGTTGTATATTTTACTCAGCACTGTGCTTGTATTTCTTACATTTCTCCTGTACACGTGTGCTCTTTGTTTCCAAATGGACTTGCAGCAGGAAGGATGTGCTTACAGTGCAACTGAATCAATTCAGGGGACTCCTGAGGCCAGCATGTGTCTGCTATTAATGAATGGATTCTTGAAATATACATGTGACAATCCCTCCTCGTGCTGGGAAATCTTTCCAGCCTCTCAGGGCTCCGTCTTCGTGGGCAGATGCTCTGCCATTGAGCTGTGTCCTGACCCTCTGAATACCTGCCTTTACCACTTTCCTGTCTAAGACCGTATCAAAATGGCGGAGCTCAAGTTCGTATCCCAGGAGTCAGTGCATCTGTGGCTTCAACTCTGTTTCCCTGCCATGTTTCCAAGTTTTCCCTGCTGGGCGGTGTATTGAGATGACGTACAGAGCTACTCTCCAGTCTTTAGCCCTCCACCTGGTCCAGCCTTCCCTGCCTCTGTAAACAGCAAAGCTGTTGTCATTGTTTGTTTATTTTTTAATTGTGTGTGGGTGTTTTTCCTGCATGTATGTAAGTGTGTCAAATGGATGCAGTGTCTGACACGTCAGAAGTGGTCTGGAGTTTGAACCCAGGGCTTTCGTGCGTGTTAAGTAAATATGCTCAAAGCCACCCCTGTGGTTTTCTTCTTGTAGCACATGTCACCATCCAACGCTCACACCGATTGCCTATCTCCCATAACAAGGATGTTACAGTGGGAACTCTCTCTGTGTCCATTCCTGTGCCCCGGGATTTAAGGCCGTACACACAGCGGACATCCAACAGACGCTTGTTGAGTACACAGATGAATAGTCGTGTTTTCTGGATGCTGAATGGGAACACAAGGTCTGATGAACATTCTGGAAAACCAAGATGGTGATCAGTGTAACACTCCCAACCTGAATCCATATCACAGGATTTCCTGGACTCTCTACTTCTGGGCTCTTTAACCCTTCAAAGGGTTTGGTGCCGGCTTGAGTGGAGTCTATGGTTTAAGGCACATATGGTTTAGTGCCAGGCTGCCCTGTGCTTAGGGCCAAAGGCTGAAGAGCAGCTCTGGACGTCATCTCAACACACTGCCCAGCAGGGAAAACTTGGAAACATGGCAGGGAACGGAGTTGGAGCTTCACTGATGCACTGACTCCTGGGATAATGAAGTTGGGGCCTCTTCCAGCAGGCCCTGTGTCCCCTCCCCTCCACCTCAGCCCTGGATAGAATTCATCAGAGTACCAACTTGGAGAAAGCATCTGGGGTGCCCTTCAGCCATAAGCAGCCATAAAAGTAGCGAGGTTTTATGGGAAAACATTAGAAAAGAAAGAAAGCGGGGCTTTAGAGCAGGGTAAAGGAGAGTGTAAGGACAAAGACGCCATGAATTAAGGTCACCAGCCTATGCTGCTTCTGCTACAACATAGCCCTAGTGCTTTTCTCTCTGAAGGACACGGGAGGCAGCTCTGCTGAGCCTACTTTGGAGGTCAGAGCTTCCTACTTTAAAGGCTTCTCCAGGCACACTGTAGAGAGTTCCAGATCCTACTACCCCCTTGTCCCCAATCTTCATATGTGGTCTTGTTTGACTCCCAACATGTATTTTATTCTTCTCTCTCTCTCTCTCTCTCTCTCTCTCTCTCTCTCTCTCTCTCTCTCTCTGTATCTGATGGAGGGTATGTGCACATAAGTACAGGTGCCTCTGGTGAAAGAGGGCATCGGATCCCTTGGAGCTAGGATTGCAAGTTGCAGGTGCCTGTAACCTGCTCAGTAGGTGCAGGGAATTGAAGTCCTCTATGGCCAGTTTCCAAAGGGTCCACCAGCCTCTCGCGCCTGTCCCTGGTTCTCTCCACCTAACTTCCTCTAAGCTGCTACATTGCATCCCCGTAGTCTATTGTTTGCGGGCTCTCCCTTTACCCTGGTTAGGCCCTCACAGGTCACTGTGAGAAAGGCTTGTGTGCAGCGTCTACATCCCATCTGCCTAATTCCACTAACTGTCCATCCAAACTGAAGCTGCAGAACAGAACACCGTGAGCGAGCCACTCAGAGCTTAGAAAACAATTCACAATGGCAATCCCGTTGGAGGAGTGTGGGATCACACAGTGGGCCAGAGCTAAATATACAGACCACGTCCATGTCACTCAAAGTAGGCGCTACTGTTAGAGACACGGAGCTTTCGATCAAGTGAGGGGACAGCTGGCAGTGGGCTGACTGAAATGTTGGTAAACAGCTAAGACAAGTGATTTCACAATTACTTGGCTGTTTCTAGGCAATCTAGATGCTGCTGGTTTAAGCTAACTAGATTGTCTGACTGTGTGGCAATGATACATTTCTATAGCACTCCAGAACGTACAATGGCTCCTGCTCTAAGTCTACGCATTCTGTGTGGCCCTCGATGGCAGGTCGTCATTTAACATGCTTGAGGCAGCTTGGTCCTGCCCCTGTCCTCACTGTCCTTTAGCCTACCTACCCTGTTAGACATAGTGAAAAAACAAAGTCTGGGGGGTCAGCTTCTTGGCCATGATGTGACCATTCACTGAGTGTTCTCAGCCTGACCACATATTCAGACGAGCATAGCCCATCTTAGAGGAGTCGTTAACACAAAGGCCAAGGCACCAACATTCACTGTCTCGTACTATCTCCCATACACCACGAGAGACAAGGTCTGTGGGCACTCCCATTTTACAGATATTAAAACAGGAAGCGGGCATAGTAACACCAACTCTGATTCCAGCACTCAGGAGGAGAAGGCGGGAGGGTCAGACATTCAAGGTCATCTTCAGTTACTCAGTGAGTTCAAGGCTGGTCTGGGATACATGAGACCCTCTCTCAAAAGAAAAGGAAAGAGATATGCAATCAGAGGGGGGTTCACTTGTAAAGATGAGGGGCTCAGAGGGAGGGAGAAGAGGGCCAAGACTATAAAGAGAGTAAGAGGAGATGATTAAAACACATTGCATACATATATGAAACAAACGATTGCCCACCTCCCCCAAAACCTTTGGGAGTTTACATATTTGTTCTGCCAACACTAGGCAGTGGGAATATGAGAGATGAGGTCCCTGCTCTCGTACATGGAGCAGACAGGAAACATGAGTAGGATTTCTGAAAAGAATGCATGCTCTTAGGGGAGGCAGGAACCAAAGTGAGAGGGGCCTCAGGGGTTGGGAAGACTCTGTGAGGGGTGACATTTTAGCTCTAGACAACAAGGTCTGACTACAGTTGAGAAGTTATGCATCTGTGACTTACAGGGCAGTCCGGTCAAGATTAAACTGCTAATTATTTAAGAGGTCTAAGAAGATGTTCAATATGGTCTCAGTAAAGGAGCAGAGGAGGAAGCAACTCCAGGTTCCTGCAGGTTATAAGGAAGAAGATAATTTTGGGCAAAGGGGAATCCATTGGTGGGTTTCAGGCAAGAGCACACATTGACCTGATCTACGGTTTTAAAAATCTTTGGTAAGTTGGGCGTGGTGGCTCACAAAGGTAAACACAGGATTTAGCAAGGTGATGTAGAGGAATTGGGAGTTCAAGGGTAGCATTGACTACATGCTGAGTTATAGGCTAGCCTGGACTACATGAGACTCCTCTCCTCTCCCTTTTAAAGTTAATCTTTTTTTTTTTAAAACAGGTTTTCAAGAAGCAGAGGGGAAGCAAGAAGGTAAGATGGGTTAGGACCCTGGCAGCATTCCACTGAGAGACCATGCAGAAGGTTTGGGGGACTAAGAACCATGGCGAGGGAGACCAGAAGGGAGGGCCATGGTGAGCCTTGCAGGTTGAGCTGGCAAGATTTGGTAATAAATCGGACATAGAACGTTATGAAGAGAGAATTGGGGCAGCTCTGTGGTACTGGTCACACTTATGGAGATGAAGACTAAGAAAACATGAGCTAAGGAAGGAATCATTCTGGCTTGTGGTTTTATTGTTATTTTATTATTATTATTTTGAGACAGGGTTTCTCTGTGCAGCTCCGGCTGTCCTGGAGCTCTCTCTGTGGACCAGGGTGACCTTAAACTCATAGAGATCCACCTGCCTCTACCTCCTCAGTGCTGGGATTAAAGGCGTGCACCAGCATGCACCGAAGTGGAAACTTTTGGGTTCTTTTGAAAGTCAGTTGTGTTGGAAGGTGTTTTGCTGGGGCGAACATGAGAAGGAAGGTATAGTTGAAGTGGACACAGGTGAAAGGATAGGGCAGACTGGGAAGCAATGTTTCACTGAAGCGAGCATGTGAAAGGACACGCGATGAAGGATTCTTTGTTAACAGCGTGTATGTACTGGTCTGCTTTACACTGACTAGTTGAGCTGCATTTGTTGGGACTCCATAAAGAAAAACGTACCATAAACTTCTGGTGGTGTGCTGCAGTTTCTTGTTTCCGAAGACTCTGGCTGAGTGATGTCAGTTGAGTCAGACTCACGAAGAGTTTTGCTAAGTCAGACTCATGTGCTGAGGCAAGACCCATGGAGGACATGTGATGTTTGGAGTATAGAAAGGACTCTTATGGACAGTGATTAGGGCTAAGCTTGGCTTGCTTATAGAGTTAGCTGTGCAACATTTGTGGGTCTCATGTCTTTCCCAATCTTCACTTCCCTGAGAGAGGCACAGCCTAGAACTTCTCCTGACATTCCTGCTGGTCCCTCCCGCTGACTCATGCAGTGGCTGAGGCTTGGCTGTCTCTGCTAGGTAGCACCACGGCTGCCGATTCCTGTTTGCTTACTGACTCTAGTGAACTAGACTGCTGGTATCCATGAAATGTTTGCCAGTGGATCGAGCTGCTGCTGCTAACCTGTGAACTGAACTGTCAGATTTCCAAACAACACACACAGGAGATGCTCCAAAAAACCTTTCTAAACAGGTCCCTTCCACCCCTCTCCTCCATGCCCTGTATCCTTTCTTTCCCAATAACTATGGTGGGTGGTGGGCTAGAAGGGAGGTTAAAGAGCTTAAGAACCATCATTAAAAATAAGGTTAAAAAACTAAAGCCACAATGAATGGCTATTGTTTTGAAACCAAATCTTAGCTGCAGCCCTGGCTATCCCGGAACTTGCTATGCTGACCAAACTGGTCTTGAACTCCTAATCCTCCTGCCTCTACCCCCCAAGTGCTGAGATTACAGGTGTGCACCTGACAAACCTCACTTTTTTTTTCTTGCTGTGCAAATTATCGGTCATTGCAAGGGAGTGGGTAGAACTTGTTGGAATGGAGTGAAGGAAAGCTTTAGAGGACATACCAAGGAGCCCAGGTCATAGCTAGGTTGCCCAGGGGCTTCAGCACTCCCACCAGCAATATGCACATAGACTCGGGGTGGACTGTTTCCTGACGCAGGAGCGTTCATCTTTAATGACAGACGAGACGCTGTCATTCACACAGCGCTCACCCAGGAGTTTTGTGAGAGCTGCTCTACCTGTCAGGCCCACAGTCCGGTCTCTGCTGCACAGCTTCACGGCCTGAGTGCCTCCTGCAAGCTGCCCAATCCGTTACCCACGCTTCTCGATGGCCCAGCAAGTCTTAAATATTTATTGCCTGTGAATTTGACCAGAGGGACTGAGGAGGCTGCTCTAGGCATCAGTGGACTCTGTAGCTGCCGGCTTCGAATTCTGTTCATGTTTAACGTGCTAGGACACCATGGGTCTCTTAAACCCTGGAGTTTTCTCATCATTGCCACCATCCACATCTTTCTTCCCTCTCTCTTCTTTTATTTTAAGGGTTGTTTGTTTTTGTCTGTCAGAGGTTCTCGCGTAGCTCGAGTGAGCCATAACTCATTGGGACACATAGGATGATCTTGAACTGATTCTCCTGTCCAGCTTGTCCTTGGGTTAGCGAGTACTTTTTCTTCAACAAGCATACAGGCAGACTGGGAAAGGTTAACCATTTGTTCTAATTTACCTTCATTTCAAGAGTGTTGCAGAGCCATGGGCCATGTTTGGTGGGGTGGAGAAGGGCCAGAGATTTAGGGTCTTCACCTCCCAGGAACCCGACGTCTGTCCGAAAGGAGACAGATACTCACCGCTACTCACAGAGTGAGTGCATACCCAACAGGAAGTGCGGAGAGGGTGTCGAGCATATTGGCTGGGCTGGGGAGGGTGCTGAGCATATTGGCTGGGCTGGGGAGGGTGCTGAGCATATTGGCTGGGCTGGGCCTGACGGTCTACATCTGCACTGCACGGGTAGGGGCTGCTTCATCTGTTCCAGGAGTGGCTAACGTATCACCTCTGCTTTCTGAGGAAGAAGACCGTGCGATCTAAACTCCTCAGGCCTAGTGGGTTGGGGATTTAGCTCAGTGGTAGAGCGCTTGCCTATCAAGCACAACGCCCTGGGTTCAGTCCCCAGCTCCAGAAAAAAACAAAAACAAAACAAAAAAAAAAAAAACCTCCCCAGGCCTCCAGAGTGCTGCTTCCTGCTGCAGAAACGGTCCCTGCGGAGTTTCTAGCAGGGTCTGGGGTGAGCAGCCAATCAGGTTTGCAGAAGGTGCTCTGAATCCAGAGCACTTGGCAGCAAGGAAGGAGATCTCATTTGGAAGGGAGAAGGGAGAGGGCTGTGAATCAGGGTTTGCGTTGATCTCAACTGTAACTTTCCAGAAAGCTGGGACACCCAATTCCAATAAAAGCTTCCTGGGTATTTCTGGAGGCATCGTGGAGGTGCTGGGCTGTGTGGGTGGGTGTGGCTTTTCTTGGTTTGTGGAATTATATTTTCTTACGGATAAAAACTTCCATCAAATTTGTGAGCCAGTGTCTGTCCGTGTGGGGTGTCCTGAGCTAGTGAAGGCACAGGCAATGCCGGGGTCAGGCGACGCTCATGACTAAGGGACGCAGCTAAGACCGGGGCAAGGCTGAACTCTGAAGCAATGGGAGAAACAGGGCCACAAGCAGGGATTCTCATGCAGGGCCGAACTTTTCCCACCATGCCCAGTGGGGGGGGGGGGGGGGGGGACAGTACTGTGCGCATGCGTGTGACAGATCCAAGAGTTCATTTTACCTGGTTTATTTTCACTCCAGCAATTCCGGCTTGGCCAGTCACTTTTACGTCCAAAAGTCCTTAATCAGGACCAGGACAGGATCCATCTGACTCAAAAGCCAGAGACTGCACTGCCAGCCAGGGGAGTCCCAGATGACAGAGCTGGCTCTCCAGCAGCACACCTGTCAGCTCCGGTGAGATTAGGCCGCTGGCCAGGCACAGGGACCGGGAACATGTTCAGTTCTACCAGCCACGGGGATGGGGTTAAGGAAGGAGGATCTGGGAGTGTGGGTATAAGGGGCACAGCTTGAGGTTTCCCAGTGGTTCAAGGTTTTCATTCACTCATTCATTCACTCATTCACTCATTCCATTCATTCAACACGGTTGGCTAGGTGAGTACTTTGTGCCAAGCAACCTGTTCCAAGATGGACAGAAGGTATCTTTCTTCTTTCATTATCTTTACATAAAGAACCCCCTTCATCATGGTCACTGAACACGTCGATGCTGACCTGGTCATGGTCACTTTACTGAGTGTAGTGGAGACCAGCATAAGTTAGAGAAAGCTGCTACCCTGGAAAAAGAATGGACAAATAACAAGACATGTGCTAGGCCATGTGCCAGCTTTGGGCATACTCTGGTCTGCCCAATGCAAGTTTATATTAGAGCTGGGGAGGCTGGCACTGACACCAGTGATTAGCACGAGGCTGAGGGCTATAGGAGGGGTTTCATGCCAAGCACCTTGAAGAGTAAGTTCAATGGGTAGGAAATGGGGAGCAAGAGAAAGGTCTTCCAGGGGAAGGGAATGGAATGAGCGATGGTCCTGAAGGTTGCTGAGTGTCTGGAGCAAGCGCGGGTGGGTGGACGAGTTGGAGGCACAACGAGGAAAGGCAGCCAGAAGTTAAGGCTGGAGAACAGACAACTGGTTTCTACATTGCCCAACAGTGGGGCAGGGTCTACCTTTAGGCTATGATCTGAGCAGACTCTCCCTTGAACCAACGACCCTTGAGAGGCAGCACCATGCTTGCCTGCTTAACAGAGGACTGAGAGAGGCATGGGCTGTGATGGGTGGAAAGCAGGCAGCCTTTGCTTCAGCACAGCCATGGAAGCTAACCCAGAAGCACCAGATGTGTAGATGTGGCAGAGACCCAGAGGGACCCCCACAGGGTGGTGAGGCAGCCCAAGGCTCAGCAAGGCCAACTCTGGCAAGCTGCAACTGGATTTATCAGACACACAGCACGGAATGTGCCCCTTCAACCTTTCCAGCAGCTCAGGAGCAAGAATTACTTTGTTTTGTCTTTGGCATGTGTGTTGACTAGTTAGTTTTGTGTCAACTTTGCATAAACTAGAGTCGTTGGGGTGGAGGGAGGCTCAACTGAGAAAAACGTTACAGACAAGCCTGCAGGTTGATGTCATTATGCAGGTGAAGGCAGGTACAGGATAGAACGAGGCTTGCCATTGGACGAGAAGGAAGGATGGGTGGGAGAAAAGTTTTAGAGAGGAGAGGAGACTGGAGCTCAGAGGAGAGCTCGGAGAGAAGCAGCATGGAGGCAGACGTAAATGGTCCTCGCCATGCATCTCTACATCGATACAGGTTGTTGTGAATATTTCTTAAGGGATGGATTTCTATAGGCAAATTTATCTTATCTAGGTGGGCAGTCTATATCCTTATCAATTGGTTGCAAGTTAATTGTGTGGATGTGTTGTACACTGAGTATTTAACATAAACCTGGTTGTTGGGTTACAGTCTGTTGAGTCACTAGATTATTACAGTCTGTTTTCACTAGATTATTGGGAGTGTGAGCAGAGTGTGACAGGAAGCCGTGCTAGGCTATAGAATGCTTGGGGCTAGAGTGGCGTGGGGCCACGCTAGCACAGCCCGTGAACGAGATGTTTTGAGTCTCAGGCATGGTAACAACCCACCAAGGGGACAGCGTGTGAAAGTGGCTGACAGAGAAACAGAGCGCAACGACTTGCACGGAGTGGGAACTTGCGGGAACCGATAGGGCACATTATTACTTACACCTCAACACAAGCCTGTAGGGCATTTCCTAACCAGCCAATGAGGCGGAAGGGTCAGCACATTGTAGGTGGAGCCATCCTGGCCCTATAGGAAAGCAGGCTGAGCAGGCCATGGTGAGCCAGCCAATAAGCATTACTCCTCCATGGCTTTTATATCAGCTCCCGCCTCTAGGTTCCTGCTGCACTTGAGTTCTTGTCTTGACTTCTGTCCACTGTGGACTTTGATGTGTAAGTATGAGGCCAATAAACCCTTTCTTTCCCAGCTTGCTTTTGCCGTGGTGGTCTATCACAGCAATAGTAGCCCTAAGACAGAAATTGGTACCAGGAGTAGGGTACTGCTGTGACAGGTTTGACCATGAGGAGGATTGTGGAAGTTCTTTGAAAGTTTGGGCTGGAAAAGCCACTGAGAGACCAAACCTTGGTGAGCTGCTCTGTCTGATCATGGGAGGTAAGAATGTTAAGAGAAATGGAGGATAAAGCCCTGGCATGTGAAGTTCCAGAGGGAAGTTTGAGAGTCCCTTAAAGACTCTATCAGCGTCATTGCATGCTTTGAATTAATAATCTTCAGTTCTGGGCAACTGGACCTGACAATTGACAAGAGACCAGAACAACTGATATAAAACCTTTGTGTTACTGGGACAGTTGATATTGGTCAGCTGGAGCCCAGAGATTAGCAATGACTAAGAAGAGACCAGCATCACTGAGGTGAAATCTGGGAAGTGTTTTCCTTAGAGTCATCACACATAAGCTGTTCCAGAGGTGTCCAAGGCTGTTCCTCACTCAGCTGAGGTCTTCTACTGAGAGGCCAGGAGAGGCCACTGGGGAAGTGTAGGATGGTGCCATACGGGTGAAGGCAGGCACAAGATAGAACGAGGCCTGTCGTTGGAGGAGAAGGAAGGATGGGCGGGAAGAGGAGGCGACTGATGGGAAGAGAAGCTGCTGAGAGAATATGGGGGCTGATGTTAAGATTCCACTCTACACCTTTACAGGTTGTCATGAATGTTCTTAAGGGATGGATGTGCACAGGGCTTTATATGTCTGGGTGGGCGATTATATCTTATCAATTGGATCAGAGGTTACTGTGTTGTGTGTTCTTTCATGTGGTGAATTGAGTTCAAGAGAGTGTGTGGTGGTAGAGACACTGGGCCACCACAGAATTGGGATGTGTGTTTCTGGCATGGTGGCAGCCTGTCTTGGGAACTAGATGGGTGGAGAGATTGTTTCCAGGCTCAGAGAGAAGCCACCGGCAGTGTGATAGGGGATGGAGCAAAGCAGGTGAGACACTTTGCTGACTGAGATTAAGATATCCAACAGATATCTTGGGGCACTGCGGTGCCGGACCTAGTGGGGTAAAAGACAGCTTGTTTTTATAATTTTACAGCAACAGGGAAGGAGAAGGTGCAGGCTCAGTGGCAGTTGAAGGCGCTATATTGAAAGGGTCATGCAGAGAAAGTGAGGCTTGGAATCGTGAAGAGAGCCTATGAGAGGCTATTGGTGAAAGTGTAGCCAGTTGCAACAGAAGACACCAGCGTTCTGGAGATGCCAGTACCATGGGGTGACCACCAAAAACAGCAGTAGCAGCGTTACCACTGGAGCCTAGAAAACAATCTGTGTGCTATGGAGGACAGAGCCAGAGACTTGACCTATGCCCTTTGGAGAAGCTTAGGAGATGGGAGAGGATCCCAGACATTGGACATTGAGTTATTCACCCTGTGGGAGTTTGGTTTTGCTTTGCTTTGATCATGACTGAGCCTGGTTCTTCCCTCTTAAAGTAAGAAAGGATTTGGCTTATTTTTCATTTTTATAGGAGCCTGCAGTTGAGAGACATTAGATTTCTAAAGACTTTGGTTTTTAAAAGAAGCATCTTAAAGAGACCTAAGTTTTAATTGTTTGAATTTTTAAAGGCTGTAGGACTCTGTAAGTTTGAAAATGCTTTCTATTGTGACATCTTTACTAATGTGCGATGTAGGGGATGAACAGAAAAGACATTTCTGTCTTCACAGTGATGTGTTTGCGCGTCAAGCTGAGAAAAGGTCAGCCATGCTGCCTAGTTCTATATCAACGTGACACAAGATAGTCATGGCAGAGGAGGGAGCCTAGGTGAAGGAAAAGCCCTCATAAAATCAGGCTGCAGGGCGTTTCCTTAACTAGTGATCGATGTGGGAGGGCCCAGCCCACTGTGGGTGGTGTCAGCCCTAGGCTGGTGGTCCTGAGTTCTATACGGAAGGAGGCTGAGCAAGCCATGGGAGCAAACCAGCAGGCAGCACTTGCCAACTTGCCTAGGTCATGGTGTTTTAGCACAGCAATAGTAAAGTGCATGCTCATGGAGGCCTGAGGCCATCAACATATATTTCAAAAAAAGATCTGTTTGTTTGTTTACTTTTATTGTGCATATGAATGTTTTGCCTGTATATACCCGTGTGCTACTTGGGTGTGGTACCTGCAGAGGCTAGAAGAGGGCATTGGGTCCTCTGGAACTGAAGTTGTAGAATGTAGTGAGCTGCCATGAGGGTGCTGGGGACCAAACCTAAGTGTTCTGCTGCAAGAGCGGCAAGTGTTTCTGACTCCTAAGTCGTCTATGTCCCCAATCTCTTTCCCCCCTCTCCTTAAGATTATCTTTGAAAATCCTTAAGAAAACCTTTGGCAGACCTGGAACTTGCCAAGAAGGCTACACTGGCTGGCCAGCCAGCCCCAGGGTCCACCTGTCTCTACCTCCCCACTCCTGCGATGTGCTCTGCCCAAAACTGCACAGCCACTGCCCCTAATTGTGCTGCCTCTCTGATCCCTGCCTCCAAAATGTGGTCTGTAGCCCAGAAGTCTAGACATAGCAAAGGGATTGTGTGAAATGTAGACCCTGAGGTCCCAGCCTAGACTACAAATAGAGGCTGCAGGGTAAGAACTCACTAGGAGATTCCTTCATATTGTGCAGTGCGAGAGACATGGGGACCTTGTCTTTCTAGTCTATGTAGTCATCCCGAAGACAAGGGAGTGTAAAACTTGAAACAGTAAGGCACCGAGTTTTCACCACAGTTACCTCAGAATGGGTCCTTTGAGACCCAGGGGAACCAAATAGAGCCCCTCCTCAGGAAGCACATGTTCAGTCACTAGTGACCTGCTGATGGGTGAGCCAGGAGTATAGCTTGTCCAAGCTCGAGGAAGTGACAGCCAAGACAGGGTCCAAAGCCTCCTTCAGTACAGCCACTTGCCATGAGAGGAGGTCTAGCTGCTTCCGTGGACTAGAATTGGTAGTTGGCTATGGAATGGCAGTAGTTAGGAGCTTCCCGGGACCCTAAGCAGCCAAGTGCCAGCACGGGTGAGGGGCCAGGACCTTCACACTCCTTTTTGCCTCTAAAAGGGCCTCCATGCACTGCAGCTCAGCTTCTCTCAGTTTTGTAGAAAGTGAGATGCTGTAGCTTCAGGGTCTTCCACCTTCTACCTCAGCCCCAGCAGGATTGGCTACCGTGGAGCTCTGAGGCTGAGCCCCCCAGGGTGCACTCCTGGGGCTCCTTACACATTTGGCTGTGTTGGTTGATACTGATGGGGTCAGTAGTACTGGACCGAAGTAAGGGGAGGGCCTAAGCACTCAGGGAAGACTTGGGGCTGGGACAACCCCAGGAACAGACCAATAGCCTTTGGCCGTCTCCTAGCGTCTCCTAATATGAGAAGCCTACATAGCAAGGCTAGGCCTATTGTAGCTGGGAATGTGGGGACTTTGACTCCAAGCCCACACTAAATTCTGCGGCTACCACCTGCAGATGAGGAAGTTTTACAACCTCTTCCCCTTCTCCCTCATGTAGAATTGAGTGCTCATTCTTCTAGAAGCCTAGGTTCCAACTTGGAAGAAGTTTAGCCTAATTCAGTCTTTGACTTCCTGCTTTGAGCAGTGAGTACGAGAGTGTGTAAGAACACTGTCCCCGCACTGTCCCCAACTCCATCCCTGTCCTTTCTCTCTGTGCGTGGGAAATTCATCTACCTTCAGCAATTCTGACAAAGTTTTGCTAAAGCTTGAGCTATCGATGCCCTTTGGACTTGCTATGGAGTCAATGTGTGGCCCCCACTGGGCCTTGTGTGAGATGAGAAATACATTTAATTTAGTCCTTTCCAGACCAGTCTCGGAAGGGCTCTAGGGCTCCTCGGAGACTTCAAGGGTCAAGTGTGATATTTTATGCCTGCAATTCTAGCACTTGGGAAATGAGTTCTAAAGCTGCCAAGGCCACATAACAAGTTGCAGCCACCCTGGGCTACATTTCATAGCAGGCCTGTGTCTTAAGGAGGAGGGAGGGTTCAGATAGCAGATGGCGTCTGAGGTGGTCTCATGGTTGGGGGGGTCTTGCCTTGATCTCCAATCAGCACGGCTCTGCCACAGTCTGTTCTTCTATAATGGATTGCTGCCTGGCTTTCCTTGACAGAATGTTCTTCTAAATGGTTATGGAACGTTCTAGAATGTCTTCCTGGTACCTTCAGCTATAGAACTTCAAGGGTATACCTTTGCTCCATTTGGTGCAACTCTGAGCCACTCAAGACTGGGCCTTGGGAAGAGTCATCAACACTGGGCTCCCAAGCAGCTGAGACTTGGAACACTGACAGACCATTCCCTAAGAGACAGGGAGGAGGAGAACCAGCTGTTCCCCCGTCTTAGTCTTTGACAACCTGCAGCAGCTGTCTCCTTCTGTTTCTCCTTGTCCTCATCCAGTGCTTCCCGTGGGAAGCAGCAATGGCGGCCGAAGATGCCTAGTTCAGCAGGATCCTGGAGAAACCCAGTATATAGGTGGCCAGCATCCATGGAGCAACTAGCGGATGGCCATGAGGCTTTGTAGAAGCAGGAGCTCACCTCGGGAACGAGCCAACGATTCCTCCCTCCAAGATGGCTGGCCAGGAGCTGTGGCAGCAGCGGTAGCACCCGCTGACTCAGCGATTTCCCTGCTGGTGACTCCCCTGAGGAGATGCTCTTCAGGAGGAGCCTGCCGCATGCATAAAGAGGCTCATTGTGGCATTGCTCAAAATAGCCCAGACTGGGAACCACCCAGCTAGCCTGCAGTAAGGAAGCATCAACTACAGAGAACAGCATGCACCTCTTCAAAGCCACGTGTGAGGCCACGAGGAAACTCGGACTTGACATTGATGATACAATTCCACACCAGTCAGGACCTGCAGATGTGAGAAGAGCGGCATGGGGGCAGTGTTACCTGTTCTCTGGCTCTCTTAAACGGTCACCGTGGCCTGGGTCAGCAATAGGGTGTGGAAGGGGGAGGGCGAGAGTAGGACTGAGCTTCAAATCCAAGCGTATGCCTATGAGTTCCCCAACATCCTTCAACTCTGTCAAGGCATCGCTTTCCAACAAAAACCACTTAATGAGAGAAGGAAGTGAGAGAAGGCGCTTTCCCCCACACTCCCCTTCTGGGACAGGTGTCAAAACCACCTCCAGCTACATAACATACATGTTAGAAGAAACCCTAATGAATTATGGTAGTGACATTTTGGTCTCAAAATGTCTTAGTTGCTTCTGCAGCAAAAACCATTTTTAAAAACCCATGTTTTTTTTTTTTTTTAAAGGGGGGGTAGGGTGGAGTTAGGACTTGTTACTAATCTCGTGGCCGAATAATTAAGTGGCCCTAATTTTGCAAGCAGCAAGCTAAATTATGCAGTGCCAAGAGCAACAACCCCGTACCGACACCATATCGTCTCTGCCGGCCTGATTTTAGCTTCACGGCTAAAACGCTCTGCCAGGAAACCTAATAGAAGAAGCAAAAATATTTCTGTTTCGATCAAGCTGCCATTTGAGAAAGACTTTTAAATATGTTCTTCTGTATGTGTAAGTCTGACAGCAGATGCATAATTAAAGCCCTGGGGGAGAGCTTCCTTTTAATCTTTTCAAAGAAAACCAATAAAGCATCCTTTAAGATGTGAAATGATGGATTAATACCCTTTGGACGGTTCTGAATTTCTGCAAGCCAGAGTGCTGCTGTGAAGAACACAGTCAGCAAACCAGCCACTCGGGGAGCGAGAGCCACCACCCTCATTGCTGGCACGCCGATCCCAGAAGACACAGATAACGATGCCCGAGGGCCACGCTTGTGTCTGCCACGAGTTCTGCTGCTTCGGGTGTTTGTTGAAAGGCGGGATTCAGATACAAGCACGTTGGCATTAAAATACACTCAATTCCAACCCGCTAAGGAATATGTCACAGAGGGTACATGGGGGAAGTAGCAATTACCCAGGGCTTCAGATCTGTGTGAGCAATCAGGGTGGATAATTTAGAGCACAAAGTGGACTTCTTAAATGTCTTGCTTGAGCTACTCAAATAGATGATTTTTTTTTCTTTATACAGCTTCAGCTACTGCTGAGCGAGTGTGGGCACATTTCCCCACAGGGTCTGTGCTTCGTGAACACGTGTGTGTTTACACAGTTGCAGAGCACCTAGCTCAGGGTATGGGGCCCCTTTCAAGGGCAAACATTCCCTCTCACTGTGATGTTCCGTTTGACCTTGAATACACACGGACGGATCGAACCTTCCTGTGGTGCCTGCTATTGGAGGGCAATTCTGTCGTTTTTGTTACCTCCCCTGAATCCCTGCTCTTGACAGCAAGAGCTTTCGGACTTCCCCAGGACATCTCTGCCTCTTGTCTCTGACTTTCTGAGTTTGTATCGGCTCTTGCTTATCCAGCCATTTCAGGCCCATAGCTGCTTCTAGCCCATCTGCCTATAACATCAATGTTATCTTTCAGGTTTTCCTGAACTTACTCAGTTGCTGGCCTGACCAGCAAACTAGTCCCTGCCTTAGTGTCAGATTTATGCACCCACACGTGCATATGCGCATGCACACACACACACACACACACACACGGGTGGGAACAGGGCAGAGCACATATAGATAAATATACATTATTAATATTTCAGTTTCGCACAAGACTATTCCCCACTGCTATATGTGTAAAACTAGTGTAATATGTACCATACAAGCCCAACGCCGGGTCGAGGTGAATGACCTTGCGTAGATTTCCTAACACTACACCACACAGACTTGACCAAAGGTCTCCTTTTGTGTTCTGGTCATCTTTAGTGAAGATGGCTGTATCTCAGCTGCCTATGTTGGAATATGCTTAAAATCCCTGGCAAGTGGAACAAAGACTGATTTTTCAAAATAGAGCACTGGGCTTGATACACACAATACTTCATAGTTGTGGAATGAAGGGTTGTCTATACTATAAACCAGATAAACAACAAGAAGAGAAATTCTCTATTTCATTAGGCAGGATACAGAAGTAAACCCCTGAACTCCACATTGATGCATGAACCACACACACACCCTGTGATGATCACTGATCGAGTAAAGCCCAGAACATAATAGTTTTTCTCTTCTGAGGATGAGGCAGCAGACAAGCGAACCCTGGCTGAGCTGTGGTTCCTGCATGGTTGCAGGCATCAATGCATTAGTAACAATAGCAGCTGGACACTTAAAGAGAAGGACATATACAATCAGAAAAGGAATGGACATCGTAGGTCTCCACTGAGATCTTATCCAAATATTCTTTCCACCGAGAAGGTGGGAAGTATAACCATGTGGTTGGCGACTCAGCAGAACTTACTTGACTGATGTAAGAGGATCAGGTTAAACCACTATCCCCAAGTGTTGCACCAGGACAGCAGTTGACAGAGGCTACTCACATAGCCGTTTTGGTATCCCTGCAGAGGGCCAGCTCAGCCCCGAGCTATCCACAGGCTGGTACTAATGTCGCCCTGCAGATTTTGGAAGCCACATGCTAGGTCATTCATACCACAGCCACGAGCCTTGGTATAGCCTGTCCACACTGCCTCCTACATACGTCCAAAACCACAAATCAAGAGAGAACACAATTCATTTCCGCTTGACTAGAGAACAGCCAATCCTGACTGAGGCATGGAACGATTTTCAAACAAGCTGACTTGGTTTTGTCCACGAAGGTGAGAGAGAAGCCTGGGTTCAGAATCACCGCTTCTGAAGGGCCAGTGCTCACGGGAGACACAAGGTGAGCATAGGCCACAAGAGTAGGGTCTTTGGGGGGGGGGTGGGATTCACAGCCTGTGTGGGAAGAGAACAACAGCTTTTGCTTATCTTGCCGTTCTCTTAGGAAGCTGCTAGACCATATCACCGGGAGAGAGACACAGTGATGTAGCATGTTCACAGGTATACCTCTCAGTAGAAAGGCCACAGGGGCTGTTTACAAAAAAAAAAGTGTATGCTAACACTGAACTATAAACACATGATGTCATCCTCCAAGATTTAGCATCCTTAGTACTTTTAAAGCACTTAAAAAAAACCCTCTAGTTGCTATAGCAACTCGATGCAGCTCTTAAAAGGGGATTTTTGAGGGGGTCATTTTATATCTTCAATCACCATAACAACATGATATATTTTTAAAGGGTATTTTTATCTAATTTGTATAGACTTCAGACTCAGTCCATATTTGCCTTTTCTATTTAAAACAATCAGATCAAACATGACATGGTAGAAAAATGATTGGCAGCAAGGAGGCACTTTCACAGAGCATACATACATACATACTTACATGCATACAGAGATACACATACATACATACATACATACATACACAGACTATATATACACAGACTATACACACACACACACACACACACACACACACACACAGGAAGGGAGAGAGAGAGAGAGAGAGAGAGAGAGAGAGAGAGAGAGAGAGAGAAAGGCGCCACGGGACATCTCCCTCGGTGCCTTTCTGGAACAAGCCTGCTGCCTCTCTCCAGCCTCCAGGCAGCAGTAGGCGGGTGGTGGGTAGTCTGTGCCCCACGCTCTGAAGTTGCATAAGAAAATGGTGTTTAGAAAATTCCTCACCTTGAAACCCTGAAAGTACAGTCCCTTTCTCCAAAGTTGCATTGGTAGAAGAGGATCTCTTGGGGTGACTAGTGTGACCAGCAAGTGCTTCTCCAATTCTGAGACTCAGAAAAGGAGTGGGTGAGACACAGGTAAGTCTCGTCAAAGTATGTCTTCTCCGCTCTGGACACCTAAATAAGTGGGGGAAGTGACTGTCTTACACGATGCCAAACTCCGGGGAAAAGGAGTGGGTGGGCAGAGTGGTGATTGGAGCAGCACCAGGACACTCTAGTCTAGATGGGGGGGGGGGTGTCTCTCAAGAGTGTGCACATTTATCTCCGGATGTTATAAACGCGAACTGTTTATATCAAAGTATAATGTAAAGGCGACTATGTCCTGGCTGCCCTTTGGCACCACTATTGGTTGGAAAGGGGAAACAAAGACAAGAGGTCAAGAATTTGGAGAAGTTAAGGCCGTGGGAAGAGGAAAACCAAGGCGAATGGTGTAAAACAGTTAGGCGGAAGGGCTGGCTTTTGAATAACGGATTTTACTTTGAGGGGGTGGGGCAGTGTCAACAGGAGAGGAGGAAATTAAAACGCGGGGAACGGATGCAAAACTGGCTTTTGTAATCATTCCTGAGGACAGTGAGGCCTGGGTTGGATGGGAAATAGCAGCTCTTGACATCTATTCTCACACACGTTCTTACGGAGGACAATACTAAGGAGCCTTCAAAGAGCTCAGCTCCTGGTCGACACACAGTCAGGCGAGTGTTAGCTGATAGGAAAGAGACATGGTCCGTTCGGTCCACCCCGCGCTCCAAATGCAGGAAAGAAAAGTAGGAGGAAGAGAGAGGACAGAGAGCGAGACAAAAGTAGGAAAAGGGTATCAGAATAGAATTGGAGGAGCCCGGGGACGCCGGCCGGGTCTCTGATCCGTGGAAAGGGTAGCGAGTGACAGGTGCTCAGAGGAAAGACGCGCGGGCGCGCCGCTCACCTATGGTCGACACCACGGTGCCCACGAAGTAGAAGGCTCCAGGGAAGTCCCAGCGCGGGCGCAGCGCGTCGGCGCGGACCCCGGCGGCCAGCGCGGCCTCGTAGTGCCGGAGGAAGGCGCGCAGCTCCGGCTCCGCGACGCCGTGCGCAGCGCTGAAGTTGCGCAGCGTGGCGCCCCAGCGCGCCCGCGCCTCCGCCTCGCCCGGGCTCTCGAGCGCGGAGAAGACGGTGGCGCCCGCCACCAGGTAGAGGCCAATGAGCGCGGCCAGCAGCACGAAGCGTCCGGTGTCCTCGTTGAGGTGCGAGCGGCGGCAGCAGCAGCAGCAGCAGGAGGGGCGCGGCAGGCGGCGGCGGCAGCGGCGGGGCGGGGGCCGGGGGCTGCGGGAGGACATGGTCCGCAGCTCAGCCCCGGGGCTGGGACGGCGCTCGGAGCCGGGGCCGTGACATCCCCGCCGCAGGAGCAGGAGCGTGAGGATGGTGGCCAGAAGACAGGGGCTGCGGCGGAGCCCCTCTGCAGTCTCCCCGGAACCGGGACGGCAGGGCGATCCGCCTCCTGCCCGGCGTTCAGGCCACCCACCGGTCACCCGGCCCAGTGGACACCCGGGCTGGAGCGCTTCTCTCCGCGCCCCGACGCCTTACTGCCTCTCGCGGCTCCTCACTTGCTGCCCTCGGGCTCTGGGCTCCGAAGCTAGGCCAGCGCCGCCCGGTGGCCGGAGTCCACGGGGCTCCGGGCCGCATACTCCACTCTGGACAGGCCGCGGGTTGCGGTCAGGGTGAACCGTGGAGTCCGGACGCCTAGGATCGGAACACGGTGGCAGGGCACAGAGAGAGTCCTCTGGAGCGTCCCATGAGGCTACTGGGGATCGGTCGCGCCTAGGCGCGGGCTGCGCGGGCAGTCCTCTTCCTCCCCTGTAAATGAGCTGGTGGCGTCGGCTTCCGAGCCTCAGAGCCGAGTCCTCCGGGGAAGGCTCCCTTCCTTTCCGGGCTACCGCTGAGGAGCTACCCAGCACGGAGAGGCGGAGTCATCCGAGCCCGGGGCGGGGTGTTGGGGAGGGGTGAATCAGGAAGGGAGGAATGGGTGGAGAGTTGGGCTGCTGCGACGCCTCCGGGTGGTTCTGGCCGCAACAGTGCGTCCCACCGGAGCAGGTGTCCCACTGCCGTGCAGGCTGCCAGCTCGCTAGGAAACCACGTCCTCCCTTCCCTGCTCTTGGTCTCCGGAACGTCTTCCTTTCTCAAGCCACCGGGAAACTTTGTTCAACTTGGTGCTTTGAGGTCTCAGGGGTTGGGGGGCATCGGGAGCCAAACCTGACTTTTGATTCTCCGGCTCTAGCCTGAAGTTTAAGTTCCCTTTGCTCACCCTTTTGTTCCTGGATCCAACCGCAGCGCCAGGACTCTGGCGGAGTCATCTGGGGGAAGAGATACGGTTTGGGAACCGAGAACAGGCAGCCTCTCTGGGCTCCGGGCGCGGCGGGAACCAGGGCGTCTGCTCCCCCTCCCGACCGAGCGACCGGCCGGCGTCAGCACCGCGGACAGCGCATCGGTGCCGCAGCCTGAGGGTGGGAGGCTCCAGGCTGCGGGGGCCCGGCACCGTGGGTGAGGTTGCCTACCGGGCACCGCGGTGTTCCCAGACCCTTCTCGCTTTCCTTTTTACCTCCAGAGTGTTCCCCCACCCCACCCCGACGCAGGTGCGGTCGCCAAAACAGCGTGTCGCCAGGGTGCGGACGCTGCGGAATAGAGACGGGAGGAGGAGTCACGCGCAGGTGGGGGACTCAGGGCCACCAGAGCAGGAGGATCACGGGCCGGGGGTTGTGGCTTCTATGCTACCCCAGCTCACCAGTCCTAGGGACTGGATACAGCCTGGATACACCCTGAGCGCGGTGGAGAGTGAGGAGGGTAGAAGCTTGTAGGAGGAACAGTATGCTTTGGAACAGCCTAGGAAAGCGAGCGTCCTCCACCCTACTGGAGAGGAAAGACAGAGGATGATACATGCAGTCACCAGCTCTTCTCTGCCTGGCAGGCACCAGTTTGGCTGGGGTCATAAAGTTGTGTAGTAAGGAACACCCTCGGTATAAACAGATAATCCTGCCATCTCCCAGTATCTCACCCCTCCTTTTTGTTTTCCCTTTTCCTCTTTTATTGGCCTCAAGGAGGATCCTGCTAATGATAACGGGCGGGCGGGGTGGGGGGTGGGTGGTGACAGGCAAGGAGAGCAGTTTCTTCGACAATCCAGGTGGCTGAGAGCACGCTGGCAAAAAGCAGAGCTGCCTCATCTTGCTTCCCTCCCCTGGCCAAGGCCAAGCTAGCCTCCACCGCAGGAAGAGGCCAAGCTAAGACCTACTCAGAGAGGTGCTTGCAGTGTGGTGGTACTCACCGTGGACCAGGCACTGAACATTTCACAGCTTTGAACCGGCGATTCTCCCGCCCATGTATAGAGGCACAGACCGGCACTGGAAGCTGTCAGAACCTGGCTTGGGATGTATACTGACTAGGCAAGAATAATGGAGGTTCGCATCTTAGAGACATTGCTCCAGGATATGGGTGGAAGGGACTGTACTCCTCTTGGTTTGCGAAGATGGAAAGAAACCCATTCCTCCGTGGCCCCCCAGGCTTGGGTGGCAAGCGGTTGCTTGTGGTTTAAGGAAGAAAATAGCTTGTCCACTGAGAGAGCCCTGAGTGCTCTGATTCACTGCGTGGTACACAGTGGGCTTTATCTAATTGCCAACTATCACCACTGAAAAGCGCTGCCATGGTCAACTGTTCCGTCTCTCCGGCCTTTGTCTGCCCTCAGCTGCCTGCAGGTGTCAACCCAGCTGACTGTTTTGTCCAGTCAGCCCTGCAGGCAATGAGAATGGCCTAGCCACGGACCTCTGGGACTGAGCTCCACTTGGTTGGTCAGCTCTGAAAGAAGCCTTGAGAGGTGTGGTTTCATGAGATGGCTCTGAAAGGCACTGCCAGACCTCTTGGGGGTTTTGCCCGGAACACTAGAGTAGGGATGGGGTACTTGACTTCGGTGTCCTGTGTCTCTGGGTCCAGCTCTTGGCCCAGCTGGCAGAAGGCCCACCCTCTCCTCCAACTTGTGATTCCAGCTTGATTAGCAGCAAACCCTTGGCATCATTTTCAGCACCAATGACAAATCTATTTATGTAATAGGGAAATGATGACTTCCCCGCTCCTAGATGTGGGTCCTTTAGAGAACCAGCCCCATGATGAATGTGGCCTTTGCCCACTTAGCCACGGTGCCAGCTGGCGATCCTCAGTGCTTTTACCTCAGCCCAGAATTGCCGAAACAGCCTTCTAAGGAGAGGGCTTGTTGGGGCAAAATGTCCTCACATAGGTGCATTTGAATGGCCAGTCACTGCTGCCACTCTGCTCAGAGTCTCGTCATGTGACCAATGTCTCTAAACCTCACTTCCAAAGGCTTCCCAACACTATACAAAATTGGTGTTTAAGTCTTGGAGTTTGGGGTTCAACACCTTTGATTATTCAATTCTCAGAGTTGGGGTGTCTGTGGGTATCATGTAGCTCTACCTGCCACCTTTAACTCTTTAAATACCCCAACCCAGTCACCAGGCCCTGCTTATGCAGGGGGTCTCTCTCCTTCAGTTCTTCAAACACAGGGTCGACTTAGATCTTCTTAAATTTTGATTTGATCGTGTGTGTGTGTGTGTGTGTGTGTGTGTGTGTGTGTGCGCGCACATGTGCAAGTACACCCTACTGTATGTGTGTCAGGTCAGAAGACAGCTTATGGGAGTTGGTTTTCTCCTTGTACCATGTGGGCTCTGCGGAGTGAACTCAGGTTTGGCCCCGAATATCCTTCCTTACCCACTGAGCCACCTTGCCACCCAAGTTTTCTTTCTCCACAAAGCTCTTCCTTTGTAGGACAATTTGAAGCGATGACTTTGATACCAGCATTTTAACCTTTTTAAGTCTTATGCACTTAGGAATTTCAGACAGGACAAACAAGCAGACACAGCCTCTCTTCCTCCCCCCTCTCCTTCCTCTGCTCTCTCTTTTCTTCCTCCCTTTCTCTCTTTTTTTTTAAAATTTTTTTAATTTATTCATTTATTATATATAAGTACACTGTAGCTGTCTTCAGACACACCAGAAGAGGGCATCAGATCTCTTTACAGATGGTTGTGAGCCACCATGTGGTTGCTGGGAATTGAACTCAGGACCTCTGGAAGAGCAGTCGGGTGCTCTTAACCGCTGAGCCATCTCTCCAGCCCCCTCCCTTTCTCTCTTTATGAAGGGAAGTGCAATGCTGGTGTGTTAACCAGGAAATTTAGGTAAGCTCAGATTTAACCTCACCTGGGATCTCCATTAAGACTACAGCTGATGTATGCAGAATTGTGTGTCTGTAGCATACAGAAACACTGCTGGCCATAGCAGTAACAAGCAGGAACAGCAGTTAGGTTAGTTGACACGTGAGAAAATAAAACACAGTATCCCTGTACAATGAAACAAATGCTCAGCTATAAGTGGAGCAGAGTACGGACTTGGGCAATAACATATAACAATCAAAAAAGGAAAAATGATCACAGAGACCACACAGTGTGAATTGTAGTTTTATGAAACGTCCATAAGGAGTAAATCCACAAAGACTGCAGCTCAGTGATCACATAGGGGTTCAGGGTGGATGACAATGACAGGGGATGCGTGTGAGATTCCTATCAGGGCAGTTGATTATGATGATGATCGGATGACTCTCTCACGTGACTGAAAAGCATCCAGTTGTGTTCTGTAAATCCTGGAATTGTGTGGCATGTGAGCTAAAGCTCAATAAAGCTGTTTAAGAGACACAAGTGTAGTTGATTTGGCAAGTTTCTACTTAGTAAGAGAGCCAGACCTGGTGTTCTCTGCCTGTTATAATCACAGCACCGAGGAGGTTGAAGCAGGAGGATGACGTGATTAAGACATGCCTGGATTACATAACAAGTTTCAGACCAGGTTGGCCACATAGTGAGAATATGTCATCAACAAATACCTGCCCAGAGGGAAATAATTCTTCCTTCCTTCCTCCCTTCCTCCCTTCCTTCCTCCCTTCTTCCCTCCCTCCCTCCTTCCCTTCCTTCCTTCTTTCCTTCCTTCCTTCCTTCCTTCCTTCCTTCCTTCCTTCCTTAAATGGCCTGAGACTCACAAAGATCTGCCTGTCTCTGCCTCCTGAGTGCTGAAATTAAAGATGTGCACACCCATGCCTGATGACAGATAGTTTATTACAAAACAGAGTAGAGTGTAGAGGGGCTGGCGTGGCTCAGTTGGTCGATGCTTGCCTGGCATGCACATCCTGGGTTCAACCCACAGCAGCATTAAACCCTGGCAGCTCATGTCTGTAAGCCTAGTACTTGGGAGTAGAGGCAGGAGGACCAGATGTTCAATATACACAGTGAGTTCGTGGCCAGCTTGGACTACAAGTAACATTCTCTCAAAAACAACAAAAGAGTGGGAAGTTTGAGACAGTTTAACTGTGGTAAGGAGAAAAAGATGATTATAAAATTTAGTTTGAAGGAAGTAATTTGTTCTAGAAAATACTTTCTTTTAAAAATTAATCTGTGTTGGTTAAGTTTTATTAGAATCCTGCACTCCAAATGGCAGATTTAAAATGTACTAGGTGCCTCCAGCTCTCTTGGCTCTCCCTGAAACTGTGCAAACACTATTATCTGCTTTAGTTATTAGTAATTAGCGTGTCTAAGCACTGCCATCCATCTCAGGCCTTGAGCTCAGCATTGTGTGTCCACTTTTTGAGCTCTGTCCTTACAGGTGGGCACCACGGTGGCTTGGATACAAGTCACTTTTTAGTTTTGAGACAGCATCTCACTGTACAGCTGTAGCTAGCCTGGAACTCCTGTGTAGAACAGGCTGGCCTGGAACTCACAAAGATTCACCTACCTCTGCTTCTTGAGTGCTGGGATTAAAGATGTGCAGCACCATACCCAGCCCCACAAGCTGCTTTTTAAATGTGAAATTTGGAGGTTATGACTTTTTTTTTTTTGTTCTTTTTTTCGGAGCTGGGGACCGAACCCAGGGCCTTGCGCTTCCTAGGCAAGTGCTCTACCACTGAGCTAAATCCCGACCTTTTCATAACTCATCTCCACTGCTTACATTCAGTTCGTCCTCACCTTTGTGCCTAGCCTTTCTTGGACCCTCCTCCCTCTTCACGGTATACTACAGTCACGTGTACATCTGTTTACGTTCATGCATTCGTTATTAGCTAGACCCCACAGATGGCAGAGAGTGTGTGGTTTATGTCTTTCCGAGACTATGTGATCTCAATTATTAGTGTACATTCTAAACTCATCCATTTTCCTATAAAATTTTCACTTCATTATTTCTTTGAACCGAGTAATTTGTGTGCACGCGTATGTGTGTGTGTTCATTATTTTTTGAGAGCTCTCCAACTGTTTTCCTCGTGGTTATATTGAGTTATTCCAACAGCAGCAGTAAGTTTCCTTCATCTCCAGATCCTCTCCGATGTTGTCGTCACACTTGCTGACACCAGTCTTCTGACTGGGGCCAGGCAGGATCTCAAAGCAGTTTTAATTTGAATTTCCCTGGTGGCTGGTGATATCAAACACTTTTAGAATAATTATTGGTCAGTTGTGCTCCTGTCTGTAGCAGTGCCCAGTTAAATAGTTAAATTGATCCTGGTGGCAGCAGCGAGTCCCTCTCTACCTGCCCCAGTGTTCTGGGTTCCCAAATGAAAGGCACACATACTCACACACAAACACATACACATAGACACAGAGACACACTCTCACACACAGACACAGGCACACACACGCGCACACACACACATACTCACATACACAGACATACACTACACTCACACACACTCACTCACACACACATACACATACTCACATACACAGACACACACTTATACACAGACATACACTACACTCACACACACTCACTCACACACTCATACACACACAGACACACGGATACACACACAGACACACACAGACACACAGACATACAGACACACACACTCACACACATACAGACACACACATAGACACACACATAAACACACGCACACTCATACACACTCACACACACACACTCACCCACATAGACACACACATAGACACACAGATACACACACACTCAGACACACACACTCAGACACTCTCTCTCTCTCTCTCTCCCACGCACACACACAGCCTTTATATTTTGATATGCCTTAAACAGCTCAATGGCCGGGCCACTTCCTAACCTCCGTGTGGCTGATCCACCCTTCTCCAATATTCCCAAGTTATTCCCTAGCTCCTAAGTGGTGGCTATGCTCTCCGTCCAGCACCTTTTAAGGCATAGTGTCTCCTCTCCTCTACCTTCTCCCAGCATGGCAGATCTCCTTCTTCCTCCTTCTGTCCCTAGCCTGGGAATACTTTTTTTTAAATAAAGATTTATTTCTTATGTAAAATTACACTGTAGCTGTCCTCAGACACACCAGAAGAGGGCATCGGATCCCATTACAGATGGTTGTGAGCCACCATGTGGTTGCGGGAATTGAACTCAGGACCTCTGGAAGAGCAGCCAGTGCTCTTAACCACTGAGCCATCTCTCCAGCCCAAGCCTGGGCGTCCTAAAAGTCTTGCCTTTGTCTGCCCTACCCAACCATTGGCTGCCGGAAACTTTATTTACCTATCAAAACCAACTAGGGGCAGAGTCCCTCGGTGTCTTGCATGTGAACTTGCAGATTCTCATGCAATTTGGGGGACCACATTAACATAATGCAAGCAGCATTAGACCAAACCCGCTACCCCTGTCTCTTCACTTCCTGTGTCTGTCTGTTGACTGACAGCTTCATCCTCTTTGTGAGCCTCTGCAGTTCTTTGTGAGTTCTGGACACCAGCCCCTTGCCTTCTGAAGTGTAGCTGGTAAGGCTTCTCCTGTTCCGTGGACTGTCTGTAAACTACCAGCTGCATCTTTTGCAGGATGACTCTGTATTTGTGTATCTGACTGTCAATACCGCGGTTCAACTGCCGAGTTCTTACCTAACTCAGTATCTTAAAAGACATTCCCTAAACCAGGCAGTGGTGGTGCACACCTTTAATCCCAGCACTTAGGAGGCAGAGGGGCTGAACTCTAAGTTCAAGGCCAGCCTGGTCTACTGAACAAGTTCTAGGACACCCAGGGCTACACAGTAAAACCCTGTCTCAAAAAACAAAACAAAACAAAACAAAACAAAACAAAAACCAAAATAAATAAATAAATAAAACAAAGAGCATTCCCTGTATTTTCTTCTAAAAATTTTGTGCTTCAGATTTTAAATTAAGGTTTTGCTCCATTTTGATTTGATTTTTGTGAAAGGTGGAAAATAACCTAATTCCATTGTTCTGCATTGAAATGCAGCTTTGACAGCACGATTTGTTGAACAAAGAAAAAAGCTACCTTTTTCCTAAGTATGCTTTTGCTTCCTTTGTCAAACATTAACCAGACATAGTCTGCCGTTGTACTTCTGAGTCTTTTCTAACATCAGTCTTCCTATGTCTACGCTGATCCGAGGGTCTCCACGTCCACAGTGTGATCCAGGCTCTGCACTGGAACCCCTGCTTTGCTCTCGCTCCTTAGAAGTGCTTTGAGCGTTTGTGGTCATTTGTGGTTCTGTGTAAATAATTCCCCCCCCCCCGCCCCCGCCAGGCCTTAAACTATGACCTGAGGATTTGGGAAGTATTGTACTAATTCTGCATATTAATTAATATATACTTTCACAGTATTGATTCTGCGTATACAGGAACAGGTAATATTTGTCATCTTTTAACATCTTCTGTGGTTTTCTTTTTTAACATCTTTTCATTGTAGAGTCCTTCCAGTTCTTTGGCTATATATATTCCTAAATACTCAATTTTGGGGGAGTTATTTTAGATGGAATATTATTTCTAATCTCTTTATCAGAGAGTAAACTATTAATATAAATGAAGGCTACTTTTTTCCCTTAATATCGATTTCCTTTCTTCCACAACTCCCTGTGTTTATTAGGTCCAGTTTTCTAGTAGACTCACAGGGTCTTTGAAGGAATGAGTCCTGACCTCTGAAAGCAGGTGAGTCTGACTCCATTCCTTCCTGCTCTCCCTTTCGACTTTCTCTGTCTAATTGCAGTCGCTAAGATTTTGAGCACTAAACTGAGTAAGAGAGGGAGGGGTGGATTCTTCTCAGTGCCAACTGGAGGAAGTGCTGTCCGTCTGTCCCATTTGACACCCAGACTGTTGGGTGTCGTTTTGTTGCATAGAGACTTCCTTATTTTGAGGCACGTTTCATCCATTCCTAAAACCTCTAGGACTTTTGTTATAAAGTCATGTTGAACTTTGTCATATCCTTTTCTCAGTGTCAACCGAAATAATTACAAGGTTTCCGTCCTCGAGTTTGTCCATCTGCTGTGTTACACCTATTGACTTAAGTCAACCAACCTTGACTTTCTGGGAAGCCCGCGTGGCCATAATGTATACTTTACTTGGTGTGTTAATGAGTTTGGTCTGTAAGTATTTTGTTAAAAATTTGTGTACCGGGCTGGAGAGGTGGCTCAGCGGTTAAGAGCACTGACTGCTCTTCCAGAGGTCCTCAGTTCAATTCCCAGCAACCACATGGTGGCTCAGAACCATCTGTAATGGGACCTGATGCCCTCTTCTGGCCTGCAGGCATGCATACAGACGGGATGCGGTATACATAAGAAATAAATCTTTTAAAAATGCATCGTTAGTTTTTTTTAAATTGTATCTATGTTCACCAAACAACTTGTTTTGTAGTTGTCTGGTTTGGTTTTGGCACTAAGCTGATACTGGCTCCATAGAATCAATTTCTCCATTTTCTATTTTGTGGAACAAGTTTAGAGGAGTTGCTGTGGCGGGAAGGGCACACCTAGGAAAGGGTGGAAGGCTGGCTGTTTTTCTAGATCTAATCCTGTCATGGAGTTTTTGACTTGGTGGTAGAAGTGTAAAATTTAATGAGAAGTTTCACAGCTTCTGGTTTTGAGGCCGATGTTAACTACATTTATGTTCACTAAGTTTTCTAGACTTACTGTGGTTGGTTTTGGTGTGTGATGTTTTATTTGAAAGGGATTTTTTTAATTATATAATTTATTTTTAAAAGCTGGTAAAAGTTGGTCGTCTCTACCCCGTGAAAGGCTGCCTGAGCTTCTTTCTTGTTGCTTACGAGAAGCCACTGTCTTCCCTACCTTGTCTTGAAACTAGGGGTTTGTTTTCTTCAGTGATTTGGCAAATGCCTCTTCATGCCAATGTCACAGAATGTGGAGGGGGAAATCAATGAGCAGAAGACAGATGTGCTTGAGGGACAGTGTCCCTTATAACAAGCCCCAGCAGCGACCTCATTGGCTGATCTCACATCGACTGAGCCCCTGCGATGACCTCATCGGCTGATCTCATGATGACATTAGTTCACGCAGGGACTCACTGTGACATCCAGAGAGATTCTCTTTCTCTTCCAGCGTGAGAATCAGTCACCTCATATTGGTGGACTTGGGCTTGATGAAGCTAATTTAGGTCAGATTTCCAGTGTCTCTGCATGCATTGCCACAGAGTGAGGCTTCAGTTACATCTGCAGAGAGCAAGACAGATGAACAGAGTCAGGGGCTCTGGCCCTAAAACCTAGCTGAAGCTTTGGGTCCCAAATCTGTCTATGTGACGAATGCATGTGACCGTGAAACACTCCCTGCTGGCAAGAATTCTAGGGTGGAGAAGAGCCTTAAAGGCCACTAAGGACCACTTTATCTCAATCTTCAATCCAGAAAGTCGAGGGATCCTTGCAGATCTGGACAAGTCCAAAGGACCCACAGTTTCCATTGAGAAATGTTTTAATGCTTGCTTCAATGCTTTCTTATTTAAAATCTCATCAATGGTTTTGATTTGTCGGTAAGGACATAAGCCATATATTGACTTTGTCTTAAATGGATTTGACATTACTTTTAAAGACTGTACAGGCTGGATGTGTAGCTCAGTTTTTTGACA
>NC_141539.1:12935000-12950000 GCF_021556685.1 Rattus norvegicus | reverse complement strand
CCCAAAGACCTTTAGTTTGTGAGGAATATTGTGGCTTCATTTGCTCACTTCTTTTTGACCAAGCAGAATGGGGCAGCACCTGCTTATCAAATGCTGGTGGGTTTCATATATGAGAGCTGAGCCAGACTGCACTGGATTAACATGTATCCACATGATAAGGCACATTCTGGGAGATGTGTACGGAGAGATTTGAGTGAGCCCGGCCTACAGTCAGCCTCTTATTTCAGATGGCAGGTCCCCTGGAGGGATGTGTCTCCTGCTCCTTAGGGTTCCAGACGCCATCCTTTTTCACAAGGAGCTGCTGCAGAGGCTTTTGAGATGTCTCCATTCTGGTCTTCTGTGGGCAGTCCCTGTCTTGGTATGCTGTCCCGAGCAGGAGGTCTCCATTAGATATGACAGAGATAGACCAGGAGCATGTGCCCAAGTGAAATACTCCCTGTCCTAGTTAGGGTTTCCATTGCTATGCAGAGACACCATGACCAAGGCAACTCTTATGAAGGCAAACGTTTAGTTGGGAGTGGCTTACAGTTTCAGAGGTTCAGTCCATTGTCATCATGGAGGGAAGCATGATAGTGTGCAGGCAGACATGGTGCTGGAGGAGTCAAGAGCTCTACATCTTGATTGGAAGGCAGCCAGAAGGGGATGTTCTTCCACACTGGGCGGAGCTTAATCATAGTAGCCTCAGAGCCTGCACCCACAGTGATGATCTTCCTCCAGCAAGGCCACGCCTCCTAAAAGTGCCACTTCCCATGGGTCAAGCATATTCAATAACCACCCCCACAAACACCCCACCCCCAACCCCGATTGCTGGAGCAGAAATAAGAAGACACAAAGATCAAGCACTTGGGTGACACAGCCAGGAGGTAGATAGCCTAGTAAACAGAAATATAGATAAGGGGTAATCCCCAAGTAATTGATAAAGCTAATAAATAAATCATAGCCTGAATCTCATTCATTTGAAAGCTAGATGGGGATAGAAATAATTCTAATGATTTAAAGAAGCCCTATAGGAACTCCAGAGAAGAGCGGGAAGCCCTGACTGTTGACTTCAGCCTGTACTTTCAAGTCTCTTCCCTACACAGGACACCCTCCGTGGCCCGCTTCCTTTTTACCTCTGAGCTTTGCTTGACATGTGTCCCTTGACTGGCTCTCAAAAGCCAGAAAGGTGATTCCTTTGATATCTTCCAGAAGAAATAGGGCCCCTTTTGGTGTTACTTTGTTTTTTTCCCCACGGTTATTTCTGAGATGACTCTGCTCACCACAATTAAAACATTTGAAATCTGGGTCGTCTCTAGCTGTCTAGTGGTAGCTTCTCCTATTACAGTCATATCAGGCAAGCGAGTTCTGACATCAGCTTTGTGTCTAATCCACACATCTACTGGTGCTGACCTTGTCCTCAGTGGTCTGATTACTTCCTTGCGTTCAGCATTTGCATTTTCAAAGGCTAAATTGCCTGTTTTGCATTGAGTCTGATACACTCCTTTCCACAGCTGAGGTTAGCTTTTGTAAAAAAGTCAGGGCAGGTTTCTTAAGGACCTTGCATGACTTGAGTAGAATGGTTCAACTCTTTCCCCTGATTCTGTGACTTTGTCCTAGGCCTTTAAGGCTGACAATCAACACAGTGCCAGAGTTTCTTCATCATATACAGCCTGCACCTCTACCTCAGCAAAGCGACCTTCACCAAGCAGCTGATCTGTGGAAATCTCTACCCCTGGCTCTATTTCGTCGTGCTATCTCCCTCACCTCTTCTCTCCACTGTGGGATCCATTGTAAATTTGCAGCAGGGTCTAGTATTGCTCTTGCCATATCTTTCCAGTCTGGGGGGATTACTCTACTTTTTAATAGCCCAAGAAATTAAGGATTTGTTTCACAAATGGTGAATGCATTCCAAAATTAGTGACACTTTCCTTAAATGTCCTCATTTCTAACAAATCCACGGGTTGCCATTCAAATTCTTCATAACCTGTGGAAGATCATCGTCTGGAGGGCTTTGTTGTACATTAACCAGATAGACTAAAGTTTGCTTTCTAATAACCTTTGGTTGTCTTTCTCTAATTTTATCTTCTGTCTCTACCTGAGTATTTTCCTTAATTGAGATTTTAAATTCCTCCCTGAAGGTCTGTGTCCACACTTCATATCTCTCCTTTTATTGCTCCTCTTGTCCCCTGAGTTCCTGTATTCTCTGTTCAAGGTTCTGCCTCCACATTTTGAATTTTTTTATATTGCAATTCTGATAGTCAGCTGTCCATTGTATTTTGATTGGTTAATTTTAAGTTATTCTCCAAGCCTTGCTTCCAGTCCTCATTGTTTTTTTCTCTGCTGCTCAGTCTGATCTGTGAGCTGCTGCAGCTTTTGTTCTAACATCTTTTCCAGCTCCTGCCTCCCACCTTCATTTTCATCTTTCTGTCTCTTATTCTGATCTGCAATTTCTTGTATCTTCAGTTCTAGTGTTTCCTCTAGGCCACGTTGCCAAGTCTTAGGTTTCTCTTTCTGTTGTTCATGCTGCTCTATAATCTCCTGGATCTTCTGCTCTAAGCCCTGCTTCCATAATCTTAGCTTCTCTTTATGTTGTAGTTCTGATATTGCAGCATCTGCCTTATTTTGATTTGTGAGCTTTAGTAAATTATCCTCTAGACTCTGCTTCCCAATTTTATCTCTATCTCCTTGCTGTTCAGTTTGACCTGTGAATTGTCAAATTCTTTTTTTCTAGCATTTCTTCCAGCTTCTGTCTCCAACCTTCATTCTCCTCTTTCTGTTGCTTATTTTGACCTATAAAATTCTGAACCGTTATTCAGACACTGCATTTATACCATAGAGACTTAAAATGGAAAATGACAACATTCCTGGGGAGATGAGAAATGTCTGTTCATTCTAGATGGGGAACCGATAACAGACCAAAGTAATGATACCATCCAAGTCAAACTTAGTAGATCAGTAAATAAATTTATAGGAGTATGGTGACTCAAAGGCAGCTGCCTCATTGGATACCCACCCCAGCATGGGTAATGACTCACAAAAGCTGGAACCCTGAGCTCTCTACACAACATGCAGGCATCTTTGAAGATTGGAGAACTGTTCTCCTCAGCAACCCCTCACTGCTTATATACCCTTGATAATGATGGAGCCTTAAGAATCTTATAAACTTCAGGGACTTCTGAGCCTTATGAGTTGTTTACTTTCTGCTCAAGTCTTAAAGAACCTTTCTCAAGGATGGAATGTTTTAACTCAAAGGAAATTACTACACAATAAAACAGGGGGAGGCCTCCAGGAGTCAGGATGCTAGATCTTTCCCAATTTCAACATGGGCATATCTGGCATAGTACTGATGGAAATGCTCTCATCATTACAAGGTGTCACATGCCAGTGACCCCATAGCTTAAGAGGCAAGGTAAGAGGATCACAAGTTTAAAGACATTCTGGGCTACACGGAAAGATAAATAAATGAACAGGCAAATAAGAGGAAGTCATAGGGAGTTAATATTAGGATTCAGAAATGACCTCAGAAACCACATGAACACTGATCTCAGTCAGACAGAGATAGATTATTGAACATATGGTCCAGGACTGATCGACCAGGGCCACAGTCCAGAATCAGGAATTAAACCATGACATTAAGGGTTTTTTGTTTTAGCCCCAAATCCACAAACGTGTGCCAAGTTATTCCACCAATCAGGATTTAGGGATAGGGAATTTCCTTAGGAACATGTCTTTGTTGTACACTTGCCCTGCTCCCATTGGTTAGGGTAGGGGCAGGGGATTTGCTTTGTCTAACATTCATGACCTAACTTGCTTCCAGGATGGAGCTTGTCTAACATTCATGTCTTAACTCCAACCAGGATGTCAATTGCCCACATACATGTCTCTTTCTGTCAAGTCAGATGTCAGTTTCCAAGAAGGTCTTGAGAACTTGAACTTTATTTGACCACTATTGAAAATGGAAGTTTTATTCCAAATAATTTCTTATATTGGTTCAGGTGTCTCTCTTATGTTGGGGACCATCCTAGGGCAGCTTGGAAGGCAAATATGATAAAAGCTTATACATAGGTTCGAGAAGCACTGTTAGGTGGTTGGATCAGGTCCAAGTTTTTCGTGAATAACTGTACAAAAGAGTTTCACTGACTTCTGTCATGATTGATTACCAAGGACAAAAAGCATAATACAATATGCAATTCAATTTTCCTAGTAGCAGAAGAAACAGTAGAGAAAGTTTCCTTACAATGTCAGGCAAGCCAGGTAACTGGTAGCTAGGCCTCAACATTCAACCTAGGCCTCAAAATTTCACCCAGGCCTCAACATTCCATCTAGGAATCAACATTCCACTACGGCCTCAACATTCTACCTAGGCCTCAACATTCCATCTAGGCCTCCATATTTTTACCAGGCCCTAACGAGGAGGCCCTGGAGGAATGGCTCAGTTGTCAAGCACATACTCCTTTTATAGAGGACTTGGTTTGTATCCCCAGCACGTATATTAGGTAGTTCACAAAATGCCCGTAAGTCCAGTTCCAAGGATTTTGACTGAGTCTTCTTGAATCAGCAGGCATCTGCACTCATGTGTACACTTCCCACCATATACAAACAATTAAACAATAATAAAGAGTAAATCTTTAAATAGGAAGGGGAAGTGAGAGAAAATCAGTTCCAACCAGCATGAGAAGGAAGATCCTGTGCTCTCTTCTTGAGGGGGAAAGTAGGGTGAAGTAGCCTTAGGCTAGGTAGGAATGAAAAGAACTTTGGTACCATCTCATGAAAGTCTAAAACAAGTAACACTGGACATATGAACAATGTGAGTCTATTAACATGCACAGATCCACAGGAGCGGTACAAAATAAGGCAAGTAAAGAATGGTCAGGGTGGTTGAGACTTAAGAGCTGTCTTTGGCCAGGTCTGTGGGCACAGGTCCATAATGCCAGCTACTTGGGAGACTGAGGCAGGAGGACTGAAAGTTCAAGATCTGCCTAGGCTCCAGCTCCAGCTGAATGGCTGGGCCACTCCCTACCTACAAGTGGCTACACCTCCCCCCCTCCCCTCTGATACTCCTCAGTTCTAAATCCTTCTTCTCTCTCATCCCTGCCTCTGTCTCCCTGCCCGTTGGCCACTGACAACTTTATTTACCAATCAGAAACAACTGGGGGCAGGGACCCTCAGTGTCTGACATTCGGATTCTTGGGCAATTTTGGGAACCCAATTAACATAATACAAGCATTAGACCAAATCCACCACAGTGGAACACTCCAAATGTCTGTAGGTGGTCAATGGGTAGTGTTGTATAGCCATGCGATGGAATATTATTCAGCCATATAAAGTAATGAAGTACTCACATATCCTATATAACATGATAATGTATAAAAGTATCATGCTAAGCAGAAAAAGTCAATGATAAAATGTCACTCAGTAACACCCTTCAGATACAACAGAAACTATCTGTCTGAGTAAACACCACAAGGACCTGTTTCTTTATTTCTTTTTCTTTTTTTCTTTTCTTTTTTTCGGAGCTGGGGACCGAACCCAGGGCCTTGCGCTTGCTAGGCAAGCGCTCTACCACTGAGCTAAATCCCCAACCCCCTTTATTTCTTTTTCTGTTTCTGATTCTGTTTCTTCGTGTTTTTGAGACATGGTCTTATGTAATCTAGGGTAGCCTTGAATTCCTTACTTTCCTGTATCCATGTGCCAAGAGCTAGGATTACAGGCATTCATCAATCGTATCTGCTTTAAAGACCTTTTCTCATTAATTTTTCTGGTTAGTAAAACTTTCAGAGGGTGGTCACACAGACCTTGATTCTGGATTCTTCAGTTACTTTTAAGACTCTTCCCCACCCCACATCCATCCTAGCTCCCACCCACAGCCACTCCCCCACCCCAGCCCCCAGAGCATTCCTGTGTGTGCAGGTCGAGGGCAGAAGCAGACCTTGAGGGTGATCTGTCAGGAGCCTGGCCACCCTTCTTTTGGAGACAGGGACTCTCTGGGACTGGCGAGGCTGGATGACTGGCCACTGAGGTGCAGGGATGCCCTTTGTCTCCCCCACCCCCATGTCAGTAGAAGTGCTGGGCTTGGACTCAGGTCCTCATGTCTGTGCAGCTAGTGCTTTACCCGCTGGGCTGTCTTTCTAGCCCCCCAGTTCCCCTTCAAACTGCCAGTGTGCTGGACTGTCATACCCGAGGGACAGCCAGTGCACCTTCTGTTCTTGCTTCAGCTGGATTTTACCTGTATTGCCAAACTCTGCTCAGTGCATTAGAGAAACTGTTCTTTTTACCTTTAAAGATTTATTTATTTATTTATTTATTTATTTATTTATTTATTTATTTATTTATTTATTTATTTTTGGTTCTTTTTTTTCCGGGGCTGGGGACCGAACCCAGGGCCTTGCGCTTCCTAGGCAAGCACTCTACCGCTGAGCTAAATCCCCAACCCCGATTTATTTATTTTATGTTACAAGTACATTGTCACTGTCTTCAGACACACCAGAAGAGGGCATCAGATCCCATTACAGATGGTTGTGAGCCACCATGTGGGTGCTGGGAATTGAACTCAGGATCTTTGGAAGAGCAGTTGGTGCTCTTAACCACTGAGCCATCTCTCCAGCCCCTAGAGCAAATTTTCTCACCTTTCTAGAAAGGTTGCCGTGTTCTTGGATGGCTAACAGAGTTTGAGGCTTGGTGATGCAGGCCTGTGCTCTCAGCACTTGGAGGTGGAGGCAAGAGTTCAAGGCCGGCTGGGATGCATGAGACTCCTACATTGCAAGGGGACCGAGAGAGGAGAAGGATTTAGAACTGCCGTGCTGGGGCAAGGAGCGGCCACACCCAAGAAGGCAGGACAGAGGACAGCCAACATATGAGAGCTGGGGAAGAGTGGTCCCAGCCCCACCCCCTACCCTGGACCTAGGGCACCAAAGATGGAATATAGATTTCAGTAAGTAATAGCTGAGGAGTATCAGAGGGGAGGTGTAGCCACTCGTAGGTCTGGGAGCGGCCCAGCCATTGAGCTGTTTAGGGCATACTAAAACATAAGGCTGTGTGTGTATGTGAGTGTGTGAGTGTGTGTGAGTGTGTGTGTGAGTATGTGAGTGTGTGAGTGTGTGAGTGTGTGTATGTCAGTGTGTGAGAGTGAGTGTGTGAGTGTGTGAGTGTGTGAGTGTGTGTATGTCAGTGTGTGAGAGTGAGTGTGTGAGTGTGTGTGAGTATGTGAGTGTGTGAGTGTGTATGAGTGTGTGTGTGAGTGTGTGTGAGTATGTGAGTGTGTGAGTGTGTATGTGAGTGTGTGAGAGTGAGTGTGTGAGTGTGTGAGTGTGTGTGAGTATGTGAGTGTGTGAGTGTGTGTATGTCAGTGTGTGAGAGTGAGTGTGTGAGTGTGTGAGTGTGTGTGAGTATGTGAGTGTGTGAGTGTGTGTATGTCAGTGTGTGAGAGTGAGTGTGTGAGTGTGTGAGTGTGTGTGAGTATGTGAGTGTGTGAGTGTGTATGTCAGTGTGTGAGAGTGAGTGTGTGAGTGTGTATGAGTGTGTGTGAGTGTGTGAGTGTGTGTGTGAGTATGTGAGTGTGTGAGTGTGTATGTCAGTGTGTGAGAGTGAGTGTGTGAGTATGTGAGTGTGTGAGTGTGTGTATGTCAGTGTGTGAGTGAGTGTGTGTATGTCAGTGTGTGAGAGTGAGTGTGTGAGTGTGTGTGTGAGTGTGTGCACGTGTGTATCCCTTTCATTCAGGAACCCAGAGCACTGAGGCTGTCACCCAGTTGATTTGAGCAGATTAATTGGCAACTGCAACATTTCATCCTTGGGTATTTTTCTAGTGTAGACCTAGTTGGCCTAGAGCTCACTATGTGAATCAGGCAGGCCTTGAACTTGTGGTGATCCTCTTGTCTCTGCTTCCTAAGAGCTGGGGCTACAGGTATGAACCACCATACCGGGTATCATTTCAGTGGTACTGGTCATTGAGGCCAGGACCAGCGAACAGGTTATCGAATGTGGTAAGCAAACACACTCTAGCATGGGGCTTTATCTCCAGTATCTCATCATCTCTTTGTTTGTGAGGCTTGGACACTAAACCTGCTAGGCAAGTACTCTACTGTTGAGAAGTATCCAACTTCTACTCATTCATCCATCCATTCATTCATTCATTTACTCATTCATTCATTTACTCATTCACTCATTCACTCATTCAGTCATTCACTCATTCAGTCATTCATATTCTTTTCTTTGTGTGTGGTGTGTGTGTGTGTGTGTGTGTGTGTGTGTGTGTGTGTGTACTGGGCATCAACCCCAGGACCTTGTGCCTGCAAGGCAGGCACTCTATTCTTGAGCTGCAGCCTAGTTTCTTTGAGGTATTATCAATAACACCACTACAAACGTTCATGTATATCTGCTTGGACACCTGTTTTTAGTTCTTTTTAGCATTTACCTATGAACGGCATCACTGGATCACACGGTAACCCTATATTCTGTGTTTTGAAGACCCACCAGGCTCTTTTCCAGAGGGACTGAATGCCACATTTGATTGAACCCTATCTGCTACAGGCCACAGCCATGTCTTCTGTTTTTGTTTGTTTGTTTTGTCCTAGCATGCCACCAGCAAAATGTTCCTCGCTAGTTTGAAATTTCTTCAGCTCATGAGCACAACGGTGCCATTTGTAATCCAGTGTGCTGCCTAGTTTTTATGACAACCTGACACAAGTTAGGAGTCATCTGAGAGGAGGAAACGGCAATTGAGAAAATGCCTCTGTAAGATCAGCCTGCAGGCAAGTCTGTATGGAGAGCATTTTATCAGCTGGTGATTGATGGGGGAGGGCCCAGTCCACTGTGGGCTGGTGGTCCTGGGGTCTGTAGGAAAGCAGGCAGAGCAAGCCAGCGGGCAGCATCACTGCATGGCCTCTGCATCAGCTCCTACATCGACTTCTGCTTCCAGGTTTCTGCCCGGTTGTGATCTCCTGTCTTGACTTTCTTCTATGATGAACAGTGATGTGTAAGTGTGAGCCAAATAAACCCTATCGCCTTCAAATTGCTTTTGGTCACGGTGTTTCACCCCAGTAATAGAAACACAAAGTAAGTCAGCCAGGAATGGCTGCTGCCAGAAAGCCAGGTCCCAGGACAGTCTCCCTCTTCAACTGATGGGAGAGGCACGCTTAGACAGTGTCTGTCTTTCCGTGCCTTCTACCAACAGCCTTCCCATAACCTTCCTAAGAAGTCATCGAGTGGTTGGGGTGAATTCCAGGTTGCATCGAGCCTATGGGACAGTCTCCCCATAGGCCCAGGCTCCTGGGGCTGAGATGAACAAGGTGACAGCCATTTATCCTCATGAGCTGTAGGGCTGTAGAAAACACACTGCAGTCTGCACACGCACAGTCAACTGTTGCAATCCTACTCGCAAGATGATGATATGGGGGATGGGACTTAGGGACGTCATCCGATCCTGAGTTTCTGTCTCTTCTGAGTGTCTTAAAAAGGAGGCCTGACGAGAGCTGCCTGGCCCTCCCATCATGTGGGGACCTGTGGAGAATTCGTCATCTATGAGATGAGACGCAGCTAGCCCCAGACGAGAAGTTTGCTGGCTCACTGATCTGAGACAGCCTAGTCTGCAGAATAAGGAGAAGAAGTTCCTGCTGTTTGTTACCACCCTGCTCACAACATGCTGCTAAGACACTGACTGCATGGGGACCTTGGACCCTTGAGCTTCCCGTAGCCAGTGTGTGACCCTAAGCAAGATCTCCATTTCTCAGTCGTCAAATGAAAGGGGCTTGTTCAACAGTTGTCCCTTCAGTCTCATGACCTAGGTCCTCACTCAGACTTGCTCTCTCAGCTCTGCATCATTCTGGGTCTTCCTGAAGGCCCATGGTCTTCAGCAGGCTGGAGACACAGAGAATGCAGGCCTCCTGTGCTGGCCCAGTCCCTGGTCCTTCCTGTTGTTTTCATCAACTGACCACCTGGGGTGGGAGGTGCCTAGAGCTCCTCCCACCAGGTCCCCCTGCAGCAGCAGCAACACCAGCACCAGTATCACCAGCAGCAGCAGCTACTTGCGAGGATAGAAGATAGGGGGTTGGGGATTTAGCTCAGTTGGTAGAGCACTTGCCTAGGAAGTTGGGGATTTAGCTCAGTTGGTAGAGCACTTGCCTAGGAAGTTGGGGATTTAGCTCAGTTGGTAGAGCCCTTGCTTAGGGAGCGCAAGGCCCTGGGTTCGGTCCCCAGCTCCGAAAAAAAGACTTTTAACATGAACTTTTAGGGGCTGGGGATTTAGCTCACTGGTAGAGCGCTTACCTAGGAAGGGCAAGGCCCTGGGTTCAGTCCCCAGCTCCGAAAAAAAAAGAACCAAAAAAAAAAAAAAAAAAAGAAAAGAAAAAGAAGAAGATAGAAGTTGCTTCTGAGTGAGGGACGCTGAGGTGTGCTCCCCTTGACTGACCCTTAGTGACGTTGGCAGGCTTCCTGTTCTGCATGAGGAAGGCAGCTTTGTGTCTGAATGCTCGGCCTGGAGGCATTGAGCTCATCCATTCCAACAGCACTGTAAGCGCCCCCACATGCACACTCACTCAACGAGGGCCTTTGCCCGGCTAGCAGCATGGTCTGGGAGTGTTCCCTCTGCCCCTCCCTTCCTTCCTCTCTCCCTCCCTTCCCCTCCCAGAGCTCCCATTGCACCTACGCCCTGCAGCCCCCTGTCATCTGGGGAGTACAGCTCACCATTCTAGTCTTCCAATCAAATGTTCATTCAGTTTTGCAACAGATATTTAATATGCAAAAAAGCTGTGACAGAGTGAGTCTCTTGTCATAATTGCTCTAATTATTGCTCGATGTTTATAAATCCAAGAGAAGAAAATGGCAGCGTTGGACCTGTGGTTTTAGACCGAGGTTTTTTTTTTTTTTTTTTTTTTGGTTCTTTTTTTTTTTTCGGAGCTGGGGACCGAACCCAGGGCCTTGCGCTTCCTAGGTAAGCGCTCTACTAGACTGAGTTTTAATCTAATCTCTGGAGTCCTAGAATTTCACTTGAAGTTTGTTTGCTGCCGTGTGGGGCAGACACTCTGCTGACCCACACGTGCAGTCCATGTATGTATGTTAAGTTGTTTACTTTGGGTGTTGCTAAGGACCAAGCCCAGGGGCTTGTGCACTCTACCACGGGGCTGTATTCCTAGCCTTAAACTAGTACTGCGAGTCTGGCATGACAGAGGCCAGCTCTGGAGTGCGCTTTGTGTGGAAGTGGTGCCCTAGACTTTGTGTCCTTCCTATGGTCCCGTGTCCCGTTCTTTGATGTCCTCTTAAGCAGCCACAGTTGCATGGCTGCTGACCTCGTAAACTCTTTACCGAAGGTGGCGTCGAGTGGGACTGGATATGGAAGAGCAGCGAGCGCGGACAGCATCTGAGCAGGAAGCCTTGGCAGCTGTACCCCTGTTTGTGTGGACTATGATAGTGTCGGGGAATGCTGGAGGCGGCTGAGGGCGGGCAGATACCTGACCGGGGTCTGAGCTGTTCCCAGCCTGTTAGGGCTTCCAAGGGAGATCCACAGGGACCGCAGCCCTCTGAGGTTTCTGTGTCCTGCCGTGGAGTCACTTCTGTGCTGTCAGCACCGAAGCCGGTCTGGGCAAAGGACAGAGTGCCCTAGAAGACGGTACTACCACGGCACACCACGACCTGTGCATAAGAAAGATGCGGTCTTCACTGGTGTGTTCCAGGCATCCTATGCTTGGCACTGGCGTAACCCGCAGGCACCCTACCTCCTCCTCTCAGGCATGTGTGTGTGACAGGGGCAAGTGTGCATTTGGGTATATCTACTCATCAACCCAGTGGGACCAGGGTGAGTTTTCCTCAGGCCTGTGACTATAGTCTGTTCCTCGGGGCAGGGTTACAGATAAGCCCAGGTTAGCCCAACTTCTACTGAAGGGCTGAGGCTGGCAGAGCCCAGTTTTCCCTTCCTTCGCATTTCCTCAGTGAGCCAGAAGGAATCTGCCCATGGTCAGTCCCCTGGTAATGCCCACTTGGAACCTGTGGTCTGGGTGCTCTGGGGCCTGGGCAGAGACCAACAGTCTCTGTGGTACGTGGTCAGAATGAGAAAAGACAATTGCTGTGCGGGCTCCATGGCAGAGCACTTGCCTAGCATACGTGAGACACTGGGTTCAATTCCAGCATGCACACGTGCACACACAACACACACACTCACATACCCACACTCACTTACACACACACAAACATACACACATACCACACTCTCACAAACACACTAATATACACACGTACACACACTCACTCACACGCACACACACCACACACACTTACATACACACACAGACACACCACACTCTCACAAACACACTAATATACACACGCACACACACTCACATACACACTAACATACACACACAGCACACTCTCACAAACACACACTCTCATATACACACACAAACACACACACACCACACTCTCACAAACACACACTCTCATACACACACTCTCATACACACACACACCACACACACCACACTCTCACAAACACACACTCTCATACACACACACACCCCACACACACCACACTCTCACAAACACACACTCTCATACACACACACACACCACACACACCACACTCTCACAAACACACACTCTCATACACACACACCACACTAACATACACACACAGCACACTCACAAACACACTAATATACACACGCACACACACTCACACATATATACTAACATACACACTCACATATACACATACACATGCACTCACACACACATTAACACATATATACTCATACTCACACACACATAAACACAGACACCCTCATACTCACACATACTCACACATACACACTAACATACCTACTCACACACACCACACTCACACACACATACTAACATACATGCACACACACCACACATACTCATAGTCACACATTCACATTCATACTCATACATACACACTCATGCTCACGCACACACATACACATTAACATACATACTCACACTCATACACATTCACATATACATACTCATACACACATAAACACACGTGTTCATAAACATACACACTACACACTAACATACATACTCTCACACACCACACTCTCACACACTTCATATAACACACACACACTCCCCACACACACTCATACACACACTTATACGCATTCACACGCACACTCCAAAGTTGTCCTTAATGTGAGTACTGTGCCCAATAATTACATGAGCAGGCTTTACCTTTCTGGTTTAATGATCTGAAATGCATACACTTAAGGAAAAGGGAGATGGCACAGTTGAAGACCCTTTATTTATGTTGCATTTCTCTCAAGTCAGGAGGTAGCACAATCCCCTTCTTGGCTTCTGGAGCAGGCATGGGGCGGGTGTGGAGAAGCACAGTGTTCCTGGCTTCCCTGCCTGACTGCATCATAGCCTGGGAGCAGAGCAGGCAGGGGAAGTGGGTAGGCATGCTGTGTGTGGCTGCTGTGGATTTTAATTCAATTCAGTCTGTATGGCTTACTGAATCAATGTTGGGAAAACACAGCTCTCTCCTGGGAGGAGAGGTGTTTGGTATAAATAGAAGGTATTATCACTGCGAGGCAATTGGGGGACGTCCTGTCGCTCAAACATACAGCTCAACACAGCAGCCCACTTTCACTGACTCACCGCAGAAGAAAGAGCCCTTCCTTCCACTCAGCATGCACCGTCTGGGTGACCTGAGCAAAGCCCGTGTCCTCTCCGGACACTTAGCTTCTTTGCTTGGTAAACGGAACCATTTTCATTCGGTTCTCTGTCTTGGTCATCCCTCAGGCACCCTTGATGGAGTACTTCTCACGCAGGTGAGGTACCATGAATCCGGGGGCGCCGCTCACCCCTTCACCAGTTCTGAGCCACGGCTGGCCGTGTGTCTGCCCTGGTAAAACACTCTGCGGAGCTTTCTGGGCATCTGGTTTACACGCTGTCCAATTCGCCCGTCTAAGGTGATCCCAGCCACTCAGGAAATGGCGGCAAGATCAAAAGTTCAAGGCTAGGCTACGACCTTTGCTAAGAGGAAAGCATGAGAAGTGATTGGAGCTATTGCTCAGCCGAGGGATGCTCACCTGGAGTGCGGAATAGTTTACGTCAACCTCGCATGAGCTTCTTTGAAAGGAGAGAACCTCGGATGAGAAGGTGCCTCTGTAAGATCTGGCTGTAAGGCATTTCTTTCAGTGGTTATGATGGGAAAGGTGCATTGTGGGTGGGACCATCCCTGGCCTCTGCATCAGCTCCCGCCTCCAGGTTCCTGCCCTGTTTGAGTTCTTGTCCTGACTTCTTAGATGATAAACGGCGAAATGGAAGTATAAACCAATAAACCCAATAAACCCTTTACTTCCAACTTGCTTTTTCGGTCACAGTGTTTATCACAGCATTAGAATCCTTAACCGAGACACTTGGTGTGTGCAAAGTCTAAAGTTTGAAGCCAAGACTGCACATACACACATGCACGCACGCACGCACACACACACACACACACACACATACTCATACACTCACATACACAGATATATGATTTGATGTTTTTATTTTGCATGTTTTGGGGTTGTGTTCTAAAGTGCTGACTGACCTAGAACTACATATATAGCTCGGGTGGGCCTAGAACTTAACAGAGGTCGCCTGCCTTCCGCGTGCTGGAGATTGCACACATGCACCACCACCCTTGACCTCCATTCAGTGGTTTTGGGCAAAACTCACGCCACACTTGTAGGGCATTTCTGTCACCCATACTCTCTAGCTACCTCCTCTTCGTCTTGATGTTGGCACCACAGCCCATTTCCTTTCTCTTTCTGTCTCTCAGTTTCTGTTCTGTTGCTGTGGAGACACAATGCCCACAGCAACCCCTATGAAGGATTTATTTGGAGTTGGCTTACAGTTCAGACGTTTAGTCCATTATCATCATGGCGGGAAGCTTGGCAGCCTCCAGGCAGACATGGGGCTGGAGAACCAGCTGAGAGTTCTGCACCCAATCCAAAGGCAGCAGGAAGAGAGAGGCGCTGGGCCTGGCTTGGGCTTTGAAACCCCAAAGTCCATTGACAGTGA